>NC_134486.1:207167599-207197599 GCF_040206685.1 Ascaphus truei | reverse complement strand
TTATTTAAAAAAAAAGAAATTGGCGCGAACGGGGGAAATTTGAGGGGGAAATTTGAGCGCGAACGGGGGAAATTTGAGCGCGAACGCGGGAAATTTGAGCGGGAGCGGGGGAAATTTAAAAAAAAACACGTGTGCTGCTTGGGCCAATATTTACACGCCCGGGGGTTAAATCCACCCACCCCGGGCGAGTAAATGTATAGGATTGTCGAACACTGTATATATATATATATATATACATACACACACACACACACACACACACACACACACACACACACACACACACACACACACACACACACACACACACACACACACACACATACAGCCAGGAGGGGAGATAGGACAGAGTGAACCAGCGAGCGCTACCACAATCAGCTGAGTGGAGTATGGGGGAATGAGGGGGGGTACTGGCTGTTTAGCAAGCCAGGAGGGGAGACAGGGCAGAGGGAACTCACCTGTTAGTCTGAACTTAGAGTGGTCTCTGTCGGGGAACTGAACTGAACAGCAGGGGCTGCGGGCAAGTTATTGAAATGAAGTGATTCCTCCTGTGTGTGTCCTGTGTTCCCCTCCACCCAGTCGGCTTCCATGATGTTCCATCCCCCCCAGACCCCACGCCGACCCCTTCCAGATGCGGTGCCACGAAGGTGAGAGAGTTAGATTGTCGGCGCTGTGCTTCTCCGCATGGGGTCTGCAAAGCTGTGGACTCCGACAATCTAACTGTCTGTGCAGGATACGCGGGAAGGTAGGGAGATGTACTCTATATTCAGTACTGTATTGGGGCACTTCACTGCAATCTTCACATTGGCCACTGGGTGTCCCTATAGCTGTGAAGTTTTTTTGTAAAAGGAGCCCAAAAAATAGCGGCTGAAAATTAAAGTAGCCCCAAAAACCGCAACCAGCTAATATTTCCCGCGGAACTGGGTCTCAAAATAGCCCAATTGGGCGGGAAACTAGCGGACCTAGCAACACTGCTCTCACGATCAGCTATAACCTATGACCCTACGTGTTTTGTGATTGCGTCACTTCCTCAGGGGTATATGGAGTGTTAGGACATGTCTCTGAACTTATACCCATTGTAATCGGTCCAATGATTTTGATTAGTTTGGAGATAACCAATCGGATGGGAAGAACAGAAATTTTAGCAGAACATAGCACTTACATATGAAACAAGTATAAAAACAATAATACCAAAAATAACATATACACAACAAATAAGAAATAGAATAAGAAATAGCAATACATCCATGATAAAACATTGGACTATATCATTATATATAAATCCATATTTTTATGTGTAACACAACCACATAGTCCAAGATAATTTATATTTACTACACAGGTTACGTGTATATAGTGACTGTATGTGAAAAAATCCATTGATAACTAAATGGTGTGATATTATATGCCATCACAAACAGTTGACTACATAGGGACCACTTATACATCAGAGGGGAAAGATTACATAGTGAAACTATTCATGAGACCAGAGATCATTATATGATTATGCCCTGTGTTGATAATATACTTTGTTTTTTCACTTATGCTGCGGTGTGCTGTCTCTTTATCATCAGGATCCTCCTGGTCACCACTTATCTGCATTAATTTATGGGATGAGCATCTGCCTCTATTGAGAAACCGTGAGTGCAAACTACCACGCTATTGACTAATATATATATATATATATATATAATCACTTTTGAGCACATTGACATGTCTTAGACAGGTCTGCAACCCTGCCTTTCAACCATTATCACATAGCATATAGTCCTCCCACTGCAGCAAGGGATTCTGGGAAATTACATGCAAATGAACACACACACACACGTGTGTGTTATATAATATACAATCTTTGTCATATAAGAACTGATAGCAATCTGGTGTATATTGATGCTATTTATGTTTATCTGTCAGAACAAGTGCCAAGTTACTCCACCCATGAATATTTTCACTTCCAGGAAAAAAATAACAGTAGTCTGGCAAAATATGCTACATAACAAAACCCCACAATGATATGGATATTTTTACAAATATAATCCAGAACTACGAGAAATTGCAAGTTTATACCAGCTCAAACCAGAGATTCAGCAAACCAAGGTTATATTAGGCTAATTGTTATGATGCTAGTTAGATTAAATTCATTTATCCTCTCCCATTTAACAAACAAACTGCAGTGTATAAAGTTACTGAGTTTTTCTATACATGCAATACCCAAAAGCTTAATGTAAATAAAGGATCAAATCCAATACATCCAATAATTACAGGAGTAGCTATGCTACTTGCACCCACTGCCACATTACGCAGAGCCTCACCTGTGATCAAGTAATGCCCCATACATTTTCCTGATTAGTTGAATGAATAAAGCCAATTTTTACACATACACACACACACTCACTCACTCGCTCTCTCTCCTCCCCTGCGTGGGGGTGCCGCCGTGTTCCTTGATCTCAGCGGCCATTTTTTTTCCTCTTTTATTCAATGCTTTATTGCTACCTACACACGAAGTTAGACAGACAGACAAAAAAGAAGATAGACAGACACATGGAGACAGACACACCACCGCCCCGCGCTATGGCTGACCCATGGTGTCGGATCCCCAGCACCCTGCTCCGGGTAAGTCCTGCGTGGGGATGCCGCCAGGTCCCCTGATCATGGTGGCCATTTTTTTATTTTTTCGCAATCCCGGTAATAACACGGTCGTATCGGGTGGACCCCTAGCCCCGCATTATAATGGGGTTCAGCTATATATATATATATATATATATATATATATATATATATATATATATATATATATATATATATATATGAGTGAAAAGAGAAAAAAGTAACCCGTATGGGAGCACTCAGGTATGCAATTGATATATTTAGTTTATTTATTTTGACACAGTGCAAAAAAGGATGGATAAACAGTACATTATTAAAAACACTTAAAAAAGAGACTTGGACCCCTGTCACGGGTGCTACCCTTAAACACAAGTGAACAACACTAGGGAACGATTCAAATTGTCAACCCTAAACATGAAAAGGATGGTGACTCAAAAGACACTAGGGTAAATCAAAGTAAATCACAGCAGGTTAATGGGTTCTCAGGCACCTATACAAAGCTAAGTAATACACACTACACACCAAAAGATAGACTGATCAAAATATTAATGACAGTCTCAGAGCGTCCCACATCTACATGAGCATACAGTGTATATAGCCAATACCAGCAGAGTGAGTATGTCACTTGTAGGAACAGGTGGTTAGATGGATTGAAATCCCTAGATGTATAGAGCAACAAAGTGTGTAAATAGCATATATAGGAAAATGCCTGATGAACGCCTATTAAATAACCAGGTGTTTGATGTCAGTATCCCTAATGAAAAAAATGAATGAAAAGTCACAGTCCAAAAAGATTAGTTGCACAAGTTCAGGGTAGCATAGTTACGTGAACCATGGGTCAGGGGTCCTGCCTAGCACCCCCACTCCGACGCGTTTCGTCCAGAGACTTTGACTAGGAGTGGTGAGGGAGCTGAAGCTGGAGACTGTTTATGTAGGATTATTTTTCGCGCCAAAATCGGATGAGGGCGGCAGCAGCTGCAGGTGCTTAAGGGAATTACTTCTTGTATGCCGTGTCTGCGTGTCAGACTGGCACGCATAGTGTCCGCGCGGGTAGTCTGCGCATGCGTGGCTTGTAAATGCTAAGTTCTACAGTCATATCTGCTGCGCATGTGTGAAATGCGGCCTGCCCCTCTCCACGCCTAATGTGCAAGTACACAGGGCTTCACGACACTCTAGTAGTGCGTGTTAGCTAGGATCGCACATCGCGCATGCGCGCTGAGCATATCAATAGATCCATGCGGTTCTGCACAGTGACGCCAATCAAACATGAATGTGGTGGCAAAAACAAATGTCTATTATCACATATATGCAGGATATTGATAGAATCAATGTAATTGTAGTACACAAATGTTAAACAGAACCGCAGCAAGCATGATTCAAAACGAAACTGGGGAGTACCCCAGAAAACGCCCATGTCTGGGCATTATAACAGCGCTCCCTAAAGGAAAGGAGGCTGCAGTGTACTTGATGTTGTCTGTTAGTAAGAGATGGTGACATCAATGTGTAGACAGTATGTTGAAATATGTTTCATCAACAGTGTGGACATTACATTGATAACGCCACCCTGCACCATTCAAAATTAATTGCATATGGATATATTGCGATGAACTATAAGCCCTCAATAATAGGGCTAAATAACAAAACACAGCCAACCTTGTGTGATACAGAAACAAGGGGGAAAGGAAATGAAAAACATGTAAATCATGTATCGATGTGGTCAAAATTTGACGGAGTCCAGTCAGTAATGCTTGAGTCCATAATGTCCAAGTAATTTCTCTTCATAACTCCTGAAGTGTGCCAAGAAAGTTTAGACCAGATATGGCCAAACTGGAAATGTTCTGGCATCCACAGTTAAAGTCAGCGCATGGAGGTGAATTCCTTCCGTGTAGTTGCTGATGACTTGTAGTGTCTCTGGGTTGTATTAGTCAATCGGTGTTGTCCAATGTTATGTAGTTTATGGATCATGTAGAAACTTGATTACATGGGCATGACGTCTTGGGAAGATGTATTCCGAGATCCATAATTGATATGGCTAGTGGTCAGGAAGATCTCTAGCTTGAGCCTCTCAGTAGCATGTAGTATCTAAAAGATTAAACAAAGTACATGCCGTAAGTGCACTCATCAGGTTGAATATAGAGCATTTTACCTATATACAGGCAGAGTTTGAACAGTATATTACAAGAACATGGCGTAGCCAATATAGTCATTCAGACCTTTCGGGATCATTGAGTTGATTTGTGTGATCCACCTGGTCTCTTTTTTTAGGAGAGTTTTTTCCAGGTCGCCTCCACGTATGCCAAGGGAGACTTTGTCAAGCGCAAAGGCCCTTAACAACGTAGTGTCCGCCGCATGTTTGTTCAAAAAGTGCCTAGCGACACTAGTTATTTTTTTGAAACCATCAAGGTCCCTTTGCGCATTCTTAATGTTCCTGACATGTTCTAAGACCTGAAATCTAAACTCTCTTGTAGTCATGCCTACATAAGGCAGATCACAAGGGCATAGGATACAATAGATCACCCCTTTAGATTTGCAGTTGAGCATGGAGCGAATTGTATAGACATGGGTCTTTTGACTATTTGTGAATGTTAGTTTGTTTTCCATATGTTTGCAAGCTGAGCAGTTGGAACATTTGGTGAACCCTATGCGTGGGGTAACGGACAAAAAGGTTTTATCAACATGTGGGATGTAATGACTGTTGACTAAGGTATCTTTAAGATTTGGTGCCCGGCGGCTAGTCATAGTGACTTGTTTCCCCAGGGCTTGTGCCAGGTCAGGATCAGTCATTAGCACCCCCCAATGTTGCTGTAAAACCCCACGTAATAGTGGCCATTGCTGATTAAAAGACCCCACAAAGCGGATGACTTTTTTATCTTTTGTCTTACGCTTGGGTTGTAAAAGGGAGGTACGGGTCTTGCTCAAGCTGTTACGGTACCCTTTCTCTACCATGGTCTTACTATAGCCTCTTTGTTGGAATCTTAATTTCATTTCCCTAGATCGTAAGTCAAAGTCATGAGTTGACGAGACATTTCTCTTCAGTCTGAGAAACTCGCTTGTGGGGATACCTTTCACTTGGTGGGGGGGATGGAAGCTTTTGGCATGCAAGATCGAGTTTGTGGCGGTATGTTTCCGAAAAATGTCGGTACATAGTACTCCACCCTCGCCGATACTGATTGTCAAGTCCAAAAACTCAATTTTTGTTGGACTTGACTGAAACGTCAGTCTGATGTTTAGGTCGTTGTGGTTGAGGGCATCGATAAACGCAGTAAATCCACCGGCATTACCTCGCCAGAGGACAAGCACGTCATCGATGTACCTCAACCACAACAGGACATTTTGTGTGTATACAATATTCACATCAGTAAACACCACCTCTCTCTCCCACCAGCCCAAGAAGAGATTGGCATAGGAGGGTGCACAAGTCGCACCCATTGCAGTTCCTCTTTTCTGCAGATAGTATCTGTTTTTAAAGATGAAATAATTATGGGACAATATAAAGTTCAGCAGATTAATTATCAGCTCAATCAGGTCACCTGAGAGATTTTGCATAGACAGGTAAAATTTTGCCGCTCTTAAACCGTCTTTGTGATGGATGCATGTGTAGAGAGATTCTACATCACAGGTCGCGAGGAGAACGCCCTCATCGACCGTGATGTTCTCCAATTTGGACAATACATCCATGGTGTCCCTTAAAAAAGATGGTAATGTTTCAACAGACAATTGCAAGAAGAGATCAATGAATCTGCATATGGGCTCGCTCAAACCCCCTATGCCTGATACTATGGGTCTACCTGGGGGGTGGGAGAGATTTTTGTGTATCTTTGGCAATATATTGAAGGTGGGTACGACCGGACATTTTGTCACCAGGGCGTCCATGTTGTGCTGAGTAATTACCCCATCCAGGACGGCACCTCGGAGTAATCTCTCGAGCTCCTCCATGAACTTAATAGTGGAATCCCTACTCAGCTCAGCATAGCACTGGATGTCTCTAAGTTGTTTAAAGACTTCTCGCTCATACATCACCTTCGGCCATATGATCACATTGCCCCCTTTATCGCTCGGTTTGATCTCCACCTCCTTAAGGTCGCGTAGCTCTGCAACTGCTCGTCTTTCAGCCTTGGACAAATTCTGTTCACCTCTCTGGATATGAATCTTATTGAAACCCTCCGTAACAAGTTTTGCATAAACTTCTACCTGTGGGCACACTTGCCATGGTGGGCAGAAGCTGGACTTGGGTTTAAGTTTGGACAATAGCATACTCTGGTCAACTGGAACGACACCCTGTTCAGAACGTAGTGTGTTGAGGTCCTCTAGGGCCAATATTTCCTGTTCGTTCCATTCCATTAATAAGGACGTATCCTGATCTGGGTCATGTGGTTTAACGAAGTACTTGTGTAAGAGCAGCTTCCGGCAAAATAGCTGTAGGTCATTTGACCATTCATCCTAGCTAACACGCACTACTAGAGTGTCGTGAAGCCCTGTGTACTTGCACATTAGGCGTGGAGAGGGGCAGGCCGCATTTCACACATGCGCAGCAGATATGACTGTAGAACTTAGCATTTACAAGCCACGCATGCGCAGACTACCCGCGCGGACACTATGCGTGCCAGTCTGACACGCAGACACGGCATACAAGAAGTAATTCCCTTAAGCACCTGCAGCTGCTGCCGCCCTCATCCGATTTTGGCGCGAAAAATAATCCTACATAAACAGTCTCCAGCTTCAGCTCCCTCACCACTCCTAGTCAAAGTCTCTGGACGAAACGCGTCGGAGTGGGGGTGCTAGGCAGGACCCCTGACCCATGGTTCACGTAACTATGCTACCCTGAACTTGTGCAACTAATCTTTTTGGACTGTGACTTTTCATTCATTTTTTTCATTAGGGATACTGACATCAAACACCTGGTTATTTAATAGGCGTTCATCAGGCATTTTCCTATATATGCTATTTACACACTTTGTTGCTCTATACATCTAGGGATTTCAATCCATCTAACCACCTGTTCCTACAAGTGACATACTCACTCTGCTGGTATTGGCTATATACACTGTATGCTCATGTAGATGTGGGACGCTCTGAGACTGTCATTAATATTTTGATCAGTCTATCTTTTGGTGTGTAGTTTGTATTACTTAGCTTTGTATAGGTGCCTGAGAACCCATTAACCTGCTGTGATTTACTTTGATTTACCCTAGTGTCTTTTGAGTCACCATCCTTTTCATGTTTAGGGTTGACAATTTGAATCGTTCCCTAGTGTTGTTCACTTGTGTTTAAGGGTAGCACCCGTGACAGGGGTCCAAGTCTCTTTTTTAAGTGTTTTTAATAATGTACTGTTTATCCATCCTTTTTTGCACTGTGTCAAAATAAATAAACTAAATATATCAATTGCATACCTGAGTGCTCCCATACGGGTTACTTTTTTCTCTTTTCACTCATATTATTTATAACCCGTGAGCACCGCCAAACCTTACTTATGTAAAGTAAACAACATATTTTCTTTGGCTTATGGTGGCGTGAATTTTGCATAAGTAGATGCGAGGTTTTTCTTTCCCACCCCTCCCCCCATTTTTTCCCCCGCTTTTTGAATATACTCAGTTCATCCACTTCGTTGGATTTCAACTAACCTTGGCTCACTTATATTTATTTGACACATTGTTTTCATGGATTTTTTCGCCAATGAGGTGAATAGGAAAGCAACTGCAGATGCAGCCTTCAATATAGACCCATCAGAAAACACGCAGCCACAGACACTACACAGCGATGGGAGTGCAGACAAACTAAGAAATCTTAAACATCTATCACAGAGGAGGTTGCGGGTTTGGTGGACGAAGACAGCACTTGAAAAATATACAGAATATAAATTTATTCCTAGGGGTCTTCGTCTCCAAACCTTCCCCTCCTTTGACTTTATAGACACTAAATACAAACAAAGATGGGAGGAAGCACTGACAACATGCTCATTCCAATTATTGCAAATCTTGATTGAGCATGACAAAGCAATAGTGGTGGAGGTATCCGATCAAATAGAGTCAATTAAATCAGGACTCTCAGAAGCGGAAACACAATCTTTTGCCAAAATAGAATTAGATCTTGAAAAATTCGAGAAAGATTTAATAGCATTCAAAAAGAAAAAATTTGATAGAGATCAAGACGATTATAAGAACAACAAAGTGTATAAGTAGCAAAAAGGGAAAAGATTTAACAAAAAACAGAAAAATCAACAGAGAACCACTGCAGCATCCACCTCCTCTGAAATAACAGCTTCAGATATAGAGTCGTCCGACCTAGAGGGGGGTCCTGACACTAGCACACATAGGGAAAAGGCTTTTTTAGACAAAGGGGCAAGGAGTACATTACAAAAAGGAGGACAAGAAGAGGGAAAAAGGCAATTAAGAAAAAGAAATTAATTGGACTGCCAGATCCCATGTCTAAGCCTTCAGAGCCCACCGAAACCCTTACAGTAATAAACCTGTCAGACACTATTTTAAGTGCAGACCAACTAAGTGTTTTGCAGAAGGGCCTCTCCTTTAGCCCCACCATGTCTATGGATCTTTTTGAATGGTCAAAAGACCTACAGCTATTTTGCCGGAAGCTGCTCTTACACAAGTACTTCGTTAAACCACATGACCCAGATCAGGATACGTCCTTATTAATGGAATGGAACGAACAGGAAATATTGGCCCTAGAGGACCTCAACACACTACATTCTGAACAGGGTGTCGTTCCAGTTGACCAGAGTATGCTATTGTCCAAACTTAAACCCAAGTCCAGCTTCTGCCCACCATGGCAAGTGTGCCCACAGGTAGAAGTTTATGCAAAACTTGTTACGGAGGGTTTCAATAAGATTCATATCCAGAGAGGTGAACAGAATTTGTCCAAGGCTGAAAGACGAGCAGTTGCAGAGCTACGCGACCTTAAGGAGGTGGAGATCAAACCGAGCGATAAAGGGGGCAATGTGATCATATGGCCGAAGGTGATGTATGAGCGAGAAGTCTTTAAACAACTTAGAGACATCCAGTGCTATGCTGAGCTGAGTAGGGATCCCACTATTAAGTTCATGGAGGAGCTCGAGAGATTACTCCGAGGTGCCGTCCTGGATGGGGTAATTACTCAGCACAACATGGACGCCCTGGTGACAAAATGTCCGGTCGTACCCACCTTCTATATATTGCCAAAGATACACAAAAATCTCTCCCACCCCCCAGGTAGACCCATAGTATCAGGCATAGGGGGTTTGAGCGAGCCCATATGCAGATTCATTGATCTCTTCTTGCAATTGTCTGTTGAAACATTACCATCTTTTTTAAGGGACACCATGGATGTATTGTCCAAATTGGAGAACATCACGGTCGATGAGGGCGTTCTCCTCGCGACCTGTGATGTAGAATCTCTCTACACATGCATCCATCACAAAGACGGTTTAAAAGCGGCAAAATTTTACCTGTCTATGCAAAATCTCTCAGGTGACCTGATTGAGCTGATAATTAATCTGCTGAACTTTATATTGTCCCATAATTATTTCATCTTTAAAAACAGATACTATCTGCAGAAAAGAGGAACTGCAATGGGTGCGACTTGTGCACCCTCCTATGCCAATCTCTTCTTGGGCTGGTGGGAGAGAGAGGTGGTGTTTACTGATGTGAATATTGTATACACACAAAATGTCCTGTTGTGGTTGTGGTTGAGGTACATCGATGACGTGCTTGTCCTCTGGCGAGGTAATGCCGGTGGATTTACTGCGTTTATCGATGCCCTCAACCACAACGACCTAAACATCAGACTGACGTTTCAGTCAAGTCCAACAAAAATTGAGTTTTTGGACTTGACAATCAGTATCGGCGAGGGTGGAGTACTTTGTACCGACATTTTTCGGAAACATACCGCCACAAACTCGATCTTGCATGCCAAAAGCTTCCATCCCCCCCACCAAGTGAAAGGTATCCCCACAAGCGAGTTTCTCAGACTGAAGAGAAATGTCTCGTCAACTCATGACTTTGACTTACGATCTAGGGAAATGAAATTAAGATTCCAACAAAGAGGCTATAGTAAGACCATGGTAGAGAAAGGGTACCGTAACAGCTTGAGCAAGACCCGTACCTCCCTTTTACAACCCAAGTGTAAGACAAAAGATAAAAAAGTCATCCGCTTTGTGGGGTCTTTTAATCAGCAATGGCCACTATTACGTGGGGTTTTACAGCAACATTGGGGGGTGCTAATGACTGATCCTGACCTGGCACAAGCCCTGGGGAAACAAGTCACTATGACTAGCCGCCGGGCACCAAATCTTAAAGATACCTTAGTCAACAGTCATTACATCCCACATGTTGATAAAACCTTTTTGTCCGTTACCCCACGCATAGGGTTCACCAAATGTTCCAACTGCTCAGCTTGCAAACATATGGAAAACAAACTAACATTCACAAATAGTCAAAAGACCCATGTCTATACAATTCGCTCCATGCTCAACTGCAAATCTAAAGGGGTGATCTATTGTATCCTATGCCCTTGTGATCTGCCTTATGTAGGCATGACTACAAGAGAGTTTAGATTTCGGGTCTTAGAACATGTCAGGAACATTAAGAATGCGCAAAGGGACCTTGATGGTTTCAAAAAAATAACTAGTGTCGCTAGGCACTTTTTGAACAAACATGCGGCGGACACTACGTTGTTAAGGGCCTTTGCGCTTGACAAAGTCTCCTTTGGCATACGTGGAGGCGACCTGGAAAAAACTCTCCTAAAAAAAGAGACCAGGTGGATCACACAAATCAACTCAATGATCCCGAAAGGTCTGAATGACTATATTGGCTACGCCATGTTCTTGTAATATACTGTTCAAACTCTGCCTGTATATAGGTAAAATGCTCTATATTCAACCTGATGAGTGCACTTACTGCATGTACTTTGTTTAATCTTTTAGATACTACATGCTACTGAGAGGCTCAAGCTAGAGATCTTCCTGACCACTAGAATTATGGATCTCGGAATACATCTTCCCAAGACGTCATGCCCATGTAATCAAGTTTCTACATGATCCATAAACTACATAACATTGGACAACACCGATTGACTAATACAACCCAGAGACACTACAAGTCATCAGCAACTACACGGAAGGAATTCACCTCCATGCGCTGACTTTAACTGTGGATGCCAGAACATTTCCAGTTTGGCCATATCTGGTCTAAACTTTCTTGGCACACTTCAGGAGTTATGAAGAGAAATTACTTGGACATTATGGACTCAAGCATTACTGACTGGACTCCGTCAAATTTTGACCACATCGATACATGATTTACATGTTTTTCATTTCCTTTCCCCCTTGTTTCTGTATCACACAAGGTTGGCTGTGTTTTATTATTTGGCCCTATTATTGAGGGCTTATAGTTCATCGCAATATATCCATATGCAATTAATTTTGAATGGTGCAGGGTGGCGTTATCAATGTAATGTCCACACTGTTGATGAAACATATTTCAACATACTGTCTACACATTGATGTCACCATCTCTTACTAACAGACAACATCAAGTACACTGCAGCCTCCTTTCCTTTAGGGAGCGCTGTTATAATGCCCAGACATGGGCGTTTTCTGGGGTACTCCCCAGTTTCGTTTTGAATCATGCTTGCTGCGGTTCTGTTTAACATTTGTGTACTACAATTACATTGATTCTATCAATATCCTGCATATATGTGATAATAGACATTTGTTTTTGCCACCACATTCATGTTTGATTGGCGTCACTGTGCAGAACCGCATGGATCTATTGATATGCTCAGCGCGCATGCGCGATGTGCGATCCTAGCTAACACGCACTACTAGAGTGTCGTGAAGCCCTGTGTACTTGCACATTAGGCGTGGAGAGGGGCAGGCCGCATTTCACACATGCGCAGCAGATATGACTGTAGAACTTAGCATTTACAAGCCACGCATGCGCAGACTACCCGCGCGGACACTATGCGTGCCAGTCTGACACGCAGACACGGCATACAAGAAGTAATTCCCTTAAGCACCTGCAGCTGCTGCCGCCCTCATCCGATTTTGGCGCGAAAAATAATCCTACATAAACAGTCTCCAGCTTCAGCTCCCTCACCACTCCTAGTCAAAGTCTCTGGACGAAACGCGTCGGAGTGGGGGTGCTAGGCAGCACCCCTGACCCATGGTTCACGTAACTATGCTACCCTGAACTTGTGCAACTAATCTTTTTGGACTGTGACTTTTCATTCATTTTTTTCATTAGGGATACTGACATCAAACACCTGGTTATTTAATAGGCGTTCATCAGGCATTTTCCTATATATGCTATTTACACACTTTGTTGCTCTATACATCTAGGGATTTCAATCCATCTAAACACCTGTTCCTACAAGTGACATACTCACTCTGCTGGTATTGGCTATATACTGTACACTGTATGCTCATGTAGATGTGGGACGCTCTGAGACTGTCATTAATATTTTGATCAGTCTATCTTTTGGTGTGTAGTTTGTATTACTTAGCTTTGTATAGGTGCCTGAGAACCCATTAACCTGCTGTGATTTACTTTGATTTACCCTAGTGTCTTTTGAGTCACCATCCTTTTCATGTTTAGGGTTGACAATTTGAATCGTTCCCTAGTGTTGTTCACTTGTGTTTAAGGGTAGCACCCGTGACAGGGGTCCAAGTCTCTTTTTTTTTTGTTTCAAAGTTTTTTATTAGGCATTTATAACATTTACAGCTTTTTGAATATTTGTCAACATTTTGGCCTAATACAATTTTTCTGGTTTTTGTCTGAGGTGGGGGAGAAAGTCCCAACATTCCCCTGACCTTCAGAGGTCTGTCGGGGAAGTGCGGGTTAAGAAACAGAAAAGGGGAGAGAGAGTGATAGAGGGGGGGGGTAGGGGGTGAGGCGGGGTTGAGATAGGGGAGGGGGGGGGGATTGGCTCCCTGTTCTTGGCTGCCTTAATTTGGATCTTTGTTTATTATTACTATGGGGCATTTTGGCGTTGGGGGAGCATATACGTTAGCCATGAGTCCCAGGTATTGTTGAAAGAGGTGGTGGACCTTTTCAGGAAGGCTGATAGTCTTTCCATGTCCATCACCTCTTGCACCCTTTTTTTACTGTCTGTTTGGAGGGGGGAGACACCTTCTTCCAGGCGGCTGCCACCGCACACCTAGCCGCTGTCAGGATAAAGGAGACTAATTTGCCTGTTGGTCGATCCAGCACTTCTATGGGTCTGGCCAGCAGGTAGGTCAGCGGGTCAATGGGTATTGTGAGGTCTGTGACCTCTTTTATTAATTTTTGTATAGTTTCCCAGTACTTCTGTATTTCCGGACAGGTCCACCAGATGTGGGCCATGTCCCCCTTTTGACCGCAGCCTCTCCAGCATAAATCGGAAGCCAGAGGGTAGATTTGATTTATTCGAACTGGGGTAAGATACCAGCGGAACAGTATTTTGTATATGTTTTCTTTGATTGTGGTACATATGGAAGTTCCTGAGGCATTTTCCCAAATACTTTCCCAGTCCTCTCGGTCTATATCTATTTCCAATTCTGCTGCCCAATGCAGCATATAGTCATGCGTGGGGGGATCCATAGCTATCTCCATTTCTGAGCAAATTTGTGATATAAGACCTTTCTTATGGGCAGTCTCACGGCAGAGCTGCTCGAAGCTAGTGAGAGGAGGAAATTCCAACGTTGGGGTTAAAGTTTGAATGAAATGCCGAATTTGTAGGTATTTGAACACATTCAGCCCTACTATTTCATATTTAGATCGTAGGTTTTGGAAGCTCAGGAACTTCCCGAAGCTCAAGAGGTCGGCAATCGCATTGATATTTTTGGCTTTGAATTCCTCGAATTGTCCGGGCTCACATCCAGGTGGGAATTTCGGGTTTTTGTGAATTGGTGTAAGTTGAGAGTGAGATGTTGTGAGCTTAAATTTGAATTTGCATTTCGTCCAGGTCTCCCATGTGTGTCTCATCGGGCCTAATTTGAATTTGTTATTCTGCATGTCCTCCTTGCTTAGGGACCAAAGGCAAGCCGGCAGCGAAAGCGTCCCGGCATATCGAGTTTCTATGTCTAGCCAGCAAAATTGGTTTGGGTTGGCATTCCAGACTACTACCTGTCTCAGTTGTGTAGCCAGGTAGTATCTTGTGATGTCTGGAACTCCCATTCCTCCTCTCCCCCTTGAGGCCAAGAGAACTGTTCTAGAGACTCTTGGTTTTTTTCCTTGCCAAATAAAGTGGAAGATTAGTTTTTGGATGTTTTTCAATTCTGAGCCAGGGATGTGGACCGGGAGAGTCTGGAAGTAGTAAAGTAATCTAGGGAGTATATTCATTTTAACCGAGATCATTCTCCCGATCCATGATATCTGATATTCTCCCCATTTTTCTAGATCTTGTTTGATTTTTTGGAACAGGGTCGGATAGTTATGTTGGTATAAAGATTGGTAGGTCCTCGATATCTTAACTCCCAAGTATTTGATACAAGAGGAGCTCCAACGATAATTAAAGTTTAGTTTGAGGAGATTCACCTCTGGCTCTGGCAGGCTTAGGTTCAAGGCTTCTGATTTATCACTATTTATTTTATATCCTGAGATTTTCCCGAAATCCCGGAGTTCTTTTTGAAGGTTGGGTAGGGAGATCTGGGGTTTTGATAGGGTTAGAATGACATCGTCTGCGAATAGGGATATTTTATGCTGCCTTTGACCGATTTCTATTCCTTGGATGTCAGTATTGAGCCGAATTGCCGATGCTAGTGGTTCGATCGTTAGCGCAAAGAGGAGAGGAGATAAAGGGCATCCCTGTCGAGTTCCATTTGTGATCTCGAATCTCTGGTTATTGCCCCCTGGTAATTTTACTGTAGCTGACGGGTTTTGATATAGTCTACGGACCCCCTCCAAGTATGCGTCTTTAAAGCCAAATTTGCGCATAGTCTGGTCCAGGAATTGCCAGTTTATTCTATCGAACGCCTTCTCTGCGTCTAGGCTTAACAGGAGTGCTTTGGTGCCTGTGAGGTGAACATGGTCAATAATATTAATTATCTTCCGGGTATTGTCTGAGGCTTGCCTGCCCGCGACAAATCCTACCTGGTCAATGTTGATTAATCTCGGTAAGATGGGGTTTAATCGGTTTGCTAGTACTGTATTTTGCTATATAATTTGAGATCACTGTTGAGGAGGGAGATTGGACGGTAGCTTCCACACTGCATCGGGTCTCTGCCATCTTTGTGTATAATAGCTAAGTTAGCCAGAGACATTGTTGGCGGGATTTGGTTCCCTTCCATGAAATAATTAAATGTTTTCAGGAGATGCGTGGATAGAGTAGGCAAGAATCTCTTATAATAGACATTGGTGAAACCGTCAGGACCAGGAGACTTAGTGATTTTTAAAGATTTGACCGCCTCTTCCAGTTCCTCTTTTGAGATCTCAGCGTTGAGGACTGTGTTTTCCTCCTCCGTTAATGTGGGGAGATGGCATTTGTTTAAATATTGCATTATCAATTCTGATGCTATTGGTTCAGGTCGGCCGTTTTTAGATCTTAAATTATATAGTTCTGTATAGTATTTTGTGAATTCCATAGCAATTTTGCTGTCACTATATTGTATCTCGCCAGATCTACTCTTGATCGCCGTTATTTGGGATCTTTTTTGTACCCCTCTCAATTTACTGGCCAGGAGTCTGTCGGCCTTGTTACCCTTGTCATAGTATTGTTGATTGGTCCATTTTAGGGCCTTTTCAACATCCTCCAGCTGGGTTTGTCTAAGTTTTGTTCTGGCTGTTAACAATGTTTTGTATATTTTTTTGGAGGGGTTAGCTTTGTGGGCTTGTTCTATTGTTTTTATGCTATCTGTGAGCTCTTTGGTTAGTTTTTGGCGGGCTTTTTTCCTGTGGGATGCGATGGAGATAATTTTTCCTCTGATGTCTGCCTTATGGGCTTCCCACAGGATTGCTGGAGAGGAGACTGTTCCTTCGTTGAAGTAGAAATAGTCCTTAAGTGAGGATCTAATCTCTCTTTCTATCGCAGGATGATTTAACAGTGAATCATTTAGTCTCGAAAGGGATTGACAGTGTCAAAGTAATCGGGGCGTGGTCGGACCATGTGATTGAGCCAATGTCTGATTCAATGGCTGCCGCCATCACATTTTTAGTGGTCAAGAAGTGGTCTATTCGAGAGTAGGTCTGGTGAGGTGCTGAGTAGAATGTATAGTCTCTCTGGCCCTGATGTTGGGTTCTCCAAATGTCCACTAGTGAGAACTCGCTCAGGATGTCCCTAAACCTTTTCCCCTTGATTTGGGAGTGGGTTGTACGGGGGGGTCCCATTGTGGTCGATCTGTCCTCGGTGGGGTTTAAAACCATATTTAGGTCTCCCCCCACTATCATCGATGACAGATATCCCGGGTCTACGCCTTCGAGTACTGTTTGTAAAAATTCTGTTTGATTCTCGTTTGGGGCATATACATTGATCAGTGCGATTGCTGAGCCCGCTAGGGAGCCATATACCATTAGGAATCTACCCTCTGGATCTGCTGTTGTTTTGATATGATTAAATGGAGTGCCTTGTCTGATTAGGACAGCTACACCCCTTTTTTTACTACTGAATGATGCAAAAAAGCATGTTGGGAATGTTTTTTTGAATAAATTTGGGGGGTCTTGAGATGTGAAGTGGGTCTCCTGTAGGAATATGATGTCTCCCCCTGATTTTTTCATATCATGGAGGGCTAGCCTCCGCTTCCTATTATTGTGTAGTCCTTTGACATTTAGTGAGCGGATCTTTATTGGTGCAGTAGATGTCATTGTGGGTTTTTTGTGGGGGGGGATCTTGGGATCTCGC
This sequence comes from Ascaphus truei, assembly GCF_040206685.1. Taxonomy (NCBI): domain Eukaryota; kingdom Metazoa; phylum Chordata; class Amphibia; order Anura; family Ascaphidae; genus Ascaphus; species Ascaphus truei. The sequence continues at coordinate 207,180,187 of NC_134486.1, read as the reverse complement.
CGTTCCCAATCGGGGAGATCCTGCTTTTATTTTCTGGGTGTCTGCAGTGGTTCTGTCTGCGTGTTTCACCGGGGGCGGGTGTGTTCTGCCTGTTTGTATTCTGGTGGCTGTCTGTGGGTTGCCAGGGGGGGAGGGTAGGATGGGGGAGGGGGCAGGGGGGGTGTAAAGATCTGCTGGGACAGAACCAGCAGATAGAGAGAAAGTAGGATTAGGTCCTTGTGTGGGCCTAATGCAGTGTTGCCAGTTCCTTGGCCAACCGGCATTTTGGGCAACGTGCCCTTCTGGGGTGGGTCCAGTGTCAATGACCGGTGTGCAGTCGAGGGGTCCAGACCCTGGGTTGTTAACATTATGCGCCGTTTCCCTCTTGTGAGTCTTTGGTTTGGTTCTGGCGCGTGCCGTGTTGTGTTTGTAAGGAGTGGGGGGGGGTTGTGGGGGTGGAAATGGTGTGGGGGGGGAGGGAGATGGCAGGGGGGGAGGGGGGGAGGAGGGAAGGGAAGCCGGGAGGGGTGGTTTAATGGGCTATAGTCTAAATTGCTGGTTGACATGCTGTATGTGTCAGTTGTGTGGTCTGGGCCCTTTTATTTGTTTGTTTGTTCTTCTGCTGGTCGTCTAGTACCAGGTCAAATTCGGGGTGATATGGGAGGGGTTCTTGTTCAGAGCAGGGAGGGGAGGAGAAAAAAAAAGGGGGGGTAGGAGCAGGAGGGGATCTCAGGTACATTTCCTATGTCAACCCTTATCGCTCTAAAGTTACATACATTGCATTTGTACATTCTTCTGCATTTTGTTGCTTTCCTTTGCTGTTAGAGGGGACTTTGGTCTTGGTGAGGGGAGGGTAGGAAAGGAGGGGAGGTGGGGGGGGAAAGGTCGGAGGGGGGGGAGAGAGGGGAGGCGAGGGAGAGGGGGGGAGGGAGGGGATGGTGGGGAGAATTGGGGGGGAGGGGGGAAGTGAGTGGAGGGGAGGGGGGGGAAGTGAGTGGAGGGGAAGGGGGGGAAGGGAGTGAGGAGGGGAGAGGGAGGGGAGGGGGAGGGGGGGGAAGGGAGTGAGGAGGGGAGAGGGAGGGGGGAGGAGGGGAATGGAGGGAGGGAGAGGGGGGGGAGGAGGATGGGAATGGAGGGAGGGGGGAGGGGGGGTGAGGGAGTGGTAGGGGGGAGGGGTGGGGGAAGTAGGGGAAGGGGTGGTGGAGGGGGGTACAATGGGAGGGGGAAGGGGGCAGCTTATCTTGGTATTACAGTACATTTTTATAGTTGTGATTTCTAACATTTCGTCAGTATTGGTCATAGTACCCTTTGTGAAGCATATCTATAGAAATATGGATCCGTTAGTTGCCGCTTTGGCTCTGAGTGGGCTCACATGGGCTCATGTTGTGCCACTTGGTAGCTCGTTGTGGCTGCCTTTCTGTGACCATTGATTTGCTCATCAGCATTCAACCATTTCATTCTAGGGGGGGGAGGGGGGAGGAGGGAGGTGGATGGGGGGGAGGGGAGGAGAGGAGGGAGGGGGTGAGGGGGGATGAGGGGGGCAGGGGGGGTGAGGGGGGGAGGGGGGACGCACAGGGAGAGAGGGGAGGGGGTACATCTTATCATATTTTTGTAATACGTTTTTATATTAACATTTTCACATATCACTGTAAAGTTGTTCAGCATAGCTTTGTGGAGCGTTGTTATGGGGATATTGGCCAATTGCTTGCAACCTTGTTTCTGAATGAGCTTGTGGGGCTTGCCCGCTTTGTGCTCGGAGGGGGGGAGGGGGAGGGGTGTGTGGGGGGGGGGGAAGGGGGAGAGGGGGGATTATGGAGAGGGAGGGGGGGTATAGGGTGTCGGGTGAGGGGGGGGGAGATGGCCTTCAGGGTTGGGGGGGTAGGTAGAGAAGGGGAGGGGGGGAAGGGGAGGGGGATGCATCTTGTCATAATATAGTTTAGGTTATCACATCTTTTGGGGCTTATCAGTAACATTAGATCTCTGTAGGTTCCTATACACTTCAGTTTATAGTTGTTTCCAGGCTTGTCCTCGTGGCTCAATTGCCTTGGCCGTGGTAGTCGGGGTATCTACTGTCCCCGTGGGGGGGAAGGGGTAGGCAGGGGGGATCGGGGGGGGGGGAGAGGGGTGTTTAGGGGGGGAGGTATATATAGAATATTTTAATAAACGGTATAATGAACAGTTCTCAACTTTGTACAGTGTTCCCAGTCTTTACATATATCTGCCTATGAGTCGGATTTTTGTGAGTCTGCACTTTGCGCTGTATCTGCGCTTAGTGTCCTGACCCAGGCGGGTAAGCGGCCTGCGGGCCTTCTCGCTTTGCGAGGGTAAAAGTACTCACAGTTATCGGATACCTCTGCTCTCTGCCCGGGGGAGGGGGGGATGTAGTGGAGAGTGTGTCGTGAAGGGAGGGTCCGCGTGCCGGGTTGTCAGGACCCGCCAGCGTCGCTCCTCTCGTGGCATATCTGGCCTCTCTCCTCCCGGTCCGGGCAGTGCGGGCCCGTGTGGATGGTATGGCGAAAAAAGAAAAGGAAGAGATGTGCGCGTCCGCCTCAGCGGGGATCGACTTCTGCGCCCCATCTCCGTTCACAGATTCCTCCGCGGCTGCGGTTCGTCTCCTCCGGTGCTGTTGCTCGCTGTTTCGTCCAGTTCCTTTGTTGGGCTGTGATTGTTGGCGAGGTAAAGCACAGGACGTCCGTTGGCTGTTATCTCCCTTTTCTTTGTGGTGCGTCCGCTGGGCTGCTTTTCTGTGGCTTGCGTCCGGGGTTCCCGCTTCTCCAGTCTGCAGAATCTGCGGATGTCACATCAAGGATTGCGTCGCCTCATGGGACAGGAGGGACTTTTAAGGGGAACTTCTTCGGTTGCTGCTCAGGTCAACTGGGTGAGGGAATGAACTTGGAGGTAACTGAGGTAAGTGATTGCTGCGGTTCCTATCTAGGTCGCGGTTGTTTTTGGCCTGCCAGCCTCTCTGATGCTCTGATCTGGGGTTCTTCTGCATGCTGCCCCTGAGAGTGGGGGGGGTCTTGGATCCAGTCGGCAGGGAGGCTTAGGTCCAGGGCTTTTGCGAACCGCGGGATATCCTCCGGGTGTCTGATTGTGAGATATTTACCATTTTTTTGTACGGACAGCTTAAATGGGAAGCCCCATTTGTACTTGATCTTTTTCTCGCGGAGCAAGGAAGTTAATGGTTGCATCTCTTTGCGCCGAAGTACTGTGCGCTTTGACAAGTCATTATAAATTTGTAGGTGAGAATCCTGGAATTTGATGGTCTCTTTGGTTCTGCATGCCTCCATTATTTGTTCTTTTATAGTGTATCTGTGAATGCGGGCTATTATGTCCCTTGTTCGGTTGGGATCTTCGGAGCGTGGCCCCAGGGCGCGATGGGCTCTATCCATCTCTATGTCCTTTGGTGTGAGGTCGGGGCACATTGAGACAAAAAAGTCCTGGAGATATGACCTGAGCTGACCAGGCAGAACCGCCTCAGGGACGCCCCGGATTCTAATATTCTGGCGCCTGTCGCGATTTTCCTGGTCCTCAAGGCAGTCTCTCAGGCTGTTTACCTCTGCGCCAAGTCGAAATATTTCGTTGGCTGCCTCATCCTGGGATTGCGTGGTTTCGGCCATTTTAAGCTCAAGGGCCGTGGTGCGCTCCGTTAGGCCCGTTATTTCCTGTTTAAGTTCTTTTACCGCGGCCCGCAGGTCATCTTGCAGTGAGGAGTGAAGTTTATTTAGCATTGTGGAGATCATCTCCTGCATAAATGCTCTTGTGAGTACTTCCTCCGGCTGTGGTGGGGTAGCCGTATTGCTCCGTTCGGTTGTTCCCTGCTTGGGCCCACGTGTGCTCGCGGAGCCATCTTGTGATCTTAATGCAGCTTCTGAGCTCTTCTGGGAGGGGGAGAAGTACTTAGCGACTCCTGGGGTGGCTTGGGACTTGGATTTGCTCGCCATTCTTGTTGCTAGGGGTATTAGGGGGATTTGCGGCAGCAATTGTGGATGTTTTTAGGGGGGGAAAAGCGCTTATTCTGCTCTTATTATATCAGGGTCTGTGGAGCTCCTCTTCTACACAGCCTCTCTCATCGGCGTCCTGGACACGCCCCCCCAAGTCTCTTTTTTAAGTGTTTTTAATAATGTACTGTTTATCCATCCTTTTTTGCACTGTGTCAAAATAAATAAACTAAATATATCAATTGCATACCTGAGTGCTCCCATACGGGTTACTTTTTTCTCTTTTCACTCATATTATTTATAACCCGTGAGCACCGCCAAACCTTACTTATGTAAAGTAAACAACATATTTTCTTTGGCTTATGGTGGCGTGAATTTTGCATAAGTAGATGCGAGGTTTTTCTTTCCCACCCCTCCCCCCATTTTCCCCCCCGCTTTTTGAATATATATATATATATATATATATTGGTATCCCTAAGTGATGATCTAATGCTTTCTCCCCTAATTCCAATGCTCATCCACCCATTGTTGGATTACCAGAGTAGTTGGTGGTTGGAACATTCACGCTATTTCTATGTGTGTGTCTAATAAAAGGATACCGGTGATCCACCTTTCATAATTGTTCCTTTTTAAGCAGGGCAATGGAGAGAGAAACACTGTTTGTACCCTCCTGTCTGGGTAGTTAGTTTTCAACAAACACTACCAGATCAGAGTCAATATTTAATCCATTTGGAGAAAGGGTTTTTAATTAATAGATCCAGTAGGCTGCGTGCCTGCTGATCTGATTGGGGTTGTTTCCTCCTCTCCAGTTTGGTGAGGCAATCTTTATTGCTTGACAAGGTGAAGGAATAAGAGCCAGAGTTCCTATGCAATGCTCACAGGAAACAGACATGTGGTACAAACAATGAAAGAAATCCAAATCACACAGCTTGATATAATTATATCCTTGACACTAGCAACCCTTGATGCCACTCTTTGTGGACACCCACTAACCTCTATATATAAGGGTATAATCTGTATGGGTGTCACAGGCAATGGGTGCAGTGCAAAAAGGAAAAAAGGAGGAAACTCACACGTCTCTTGAGATCCAAATCCAGATGCTGTGGGGCGTGCTCCTACCGGGTTGGTATTCAATGTAGAAGTTTCTTGAATGGCAGTGCCATTCAAGAAACTTCTACATTTATTGCTTGACAGACCAGACCGTTGGGATTCTGGTTATTATGTATTACAAAATGGTGTGAGACACTATGAGGCCTATGCACTAAGCGCCGATAAGCCACTTATCGAAGCCTTTTCGCCAAAAAAACCTACTGCTATTCAGTAAGCCCCAATAAGTCGCCGATAAAAGCCCATTTCGGCAAAAAAAAATTCAGAGAAAAAAAATCGCCAAACGAGTGGCTAGAAGCCACTTATTGGCAGATTTTCAAACTCGTCCAGCTCTAGTTGCCCCGATTAGCTTATCGAGGCTAATCGTGGCTCTAGAATAGAGATTTCCTCTCAAAATCCTCCCACCAGGAAAAGTTGGCAGGAAGGTGGTGAGAAGATGCCGATAAGCGTCGAGAAGGAACTTAGAAAAAAAAATGCATTTTTCCTGCATCGGATTGATGCCAGGAGTCTCCGGAGCTGATATCAGGGAACCCGGCGGCACCCCCACGCAGGAGAGGAGAGAGTGAGTGAGTGTGTGTGAATGTGTGTGTGAGTGTTTGAGTGTGTGTATGTGTAAAAATTGGCTTTATTCATTCAACTAAGCAGAAAAGTGTATGGGGCCTAAATATACGCTGCTGCTGGAGAAGGAAGCGCCATCTACACAGCCACGCTTTTCACCTGGAAGACGCACTGATCTGAGGCAGGAACCCACGGATGTTACAACTTGGTTCCTCAAGTGCCCAGCTGTATGGTTTTGAACCGCAACCTTCACCTGGTGACGTCACCTTAGAGATTGTATCTTACATTCTTTTAAACTTCTACTCTCTGTGAGTGCAGGTCCTACGGACCGTGGTCATCTCTAGTTTTAACAATAAACGCCTAATTATACAGTATTAAGTTATGGAGCTAGCACTTCTTTTTGTTTTAGGTATTATATGATGTGACAACATCACCCTTGAAGCAGCAGCCCGCTCATCAAGATCAACTATCACCAGGTTTTGGACTTTAACTTTTTCACTTTGAACTTTTACTGGTTTGATTTATCATATATTCAGCAAATCTTTTATTGCACATATTGATGAGAGAAATCTTTTCTCTGGTTTTGTGCTGCACTCTTGATATCCTTTGGATGCACTCCTGCCTCACGTCACCCCATCATCTCATAGGCTGATTCCATACAGCTTCAGCATTTAACTACCTCCAAAAGGTGATCCAAATACACATTTTGGTAGGAAATGATGGGGAAGACAAAGTTCATGTGTTGATTTCAAGTTATAGTATTTTTCAATGGTACACAATATTTTATTATTCTAAGGTGCCCCTATGAATAGCGGCCAAGTAAAGGCAGTTCTTGTGCCCTGCATTAAAGCATATATAGGAGAGAGCAAAGTTAATTCACTTTTGAAATCACTTACAACATTTTCACTCCATTTTCTATCACATATTCAAACATGGTGGTTTTTAGTACCTAGAGGCGATGCATGCAGAGGGGAAGACAAGAGACTTTCTTCGGGAAAAATAATGCAGGCTTTTATTCAGCCAAAGTTAGAACAACATAAAAATACATGCTTATCATAGCCAAAGCTCAGCTTCCCCAGGATATGAAAATCCATAGTCGGATATAGATGCCTATATAAATACCTGGTGTCCCTATGTGTTATCAGTCCTATTTTAAAAAAAAAATTATTACATATTTTACTAGATCATTAGATATTGATTACGATATGTGATGATATGTGTAACATTTGAATTACATCTGAGCTTGGTTTTCCCTTTTTGTCGAGAACTTTTGAGAGAGGGGGGTAGGGCAGAGGGGGGGAATGAGAGAGGGAAGGAATGAGAGAGGGGGGGAATGAGAGGGGAATGAGAGAGGGGGGAATGAGAGAGGGGGGAATGAGAGAGGGGAGGAATGAGAGAGGGGGGGAATGAGAGAGGGGGGAATGAGAGAGGGGGGGAATGAGAGAGGGGGGAATGAGAGAGGGGGGAATGAGAGAGGGGGGAATTAGAGAGAGGGGAATTAGAGAGAGGGGAATGAGAGAGGGGGGATGAGAGAGAGGGGAATGAGAGAGAGGAGAATGAGAGAAGGGGGAATGAGAGAGGGGGGAATGAGAGAGGGAGGAATGAGAGAGGTGGGAATGAAAGCGGGGAGGGGAGGGGGGTGGGGAGAGAGGGAAGGAGAGAGAGAGGGAAGTGGGAGAGGTGGGCATAAGAGAGGGAGGGGTGGGGGGGGGGGGAAGAGAGAGAGAGAGAGAGGGATGGGTGTGAGTGAGAGAGAGGGGTGGGGGGAGTGAGATAGAGATGGGTGGGGGGAGTGAGATAGAGATGGGTGGGGGGGAGTGAGATAGAGATGGGTTGGGGGGAGTGAGATAGAGATGGGTGGGGGGGAGTGAGATAGAGATGGGTGGGGGGGGAGTGAGATAGAGATGGGTGGGGGGGGGGTGAGATAGAGATGGGTGGGGGAGAGGGATGGGGGGTGAGAGATAGGGGTCAGGTTGAGTGAGAGGGGTGGGCATGAGTGAGAGGGGTGGGGGGAGTGAGAGAGAGAGGGGTGTGGGGGAATGAGAGAGAGGGGTGTGAGGAGTGAGAGATAGAGGGGTGGATGGAGTGAAAGAGAAGAGTGAGTGAGAGGGGTAGGGGGAGTGACAGAGAGAGGGTGGGGGGAATTAGAGAGAGAGGAGTGAGTGGGAGTAAGAGAGAGGGGTAGGGAGGAGTGACAGAGAGAGGGGTGGGGGGGAGTGAGATAGAGATGGGTGGGGGAGAGGGATGGGGGTGAGAGAGAGAGGGGTCAGGGGGAGTGAGAGGGGTGGGCAGGAGTGAGAGGGGTGGGGGGAGTGAGAGAGAGAGGGATGTGGGGAATGAGAGATAGAGGGGTGGATGGAGTGAAAGAGACGAGTGAGTGGGAGTGAGAGAGGGGTGGGGGGGAGTGACAGAGAGAGGGGTGGGGGGAATTAGAGAGAAAGGAGTGAGTGGGAGTAAGAGAGAGGGGTGGGGAGGAGTGACAGAGAGGGAGGGTGGTTGGGGGAGTGAGAGGGAGGGTTGGGAGAGATGGAGGGGTGAGGGGGGAGTGAGAGGGAGGGGTGAGGGGGGAGTGAGATGGAGGGGTGGGGGGGTGAGGGAGGGGTGGGGGGGAGTGAGAGGGAGGGGTGGGGGGGAGTGAGAGGGAGGGGTGGGGGGGGAGGGAGAGGGAGGGGTGGGGGAGTGAAAGGGAGGGGTGGGGGGGAGTGAGAGGAAGGGGTGGGGGGGGGAGTGAGAGGGAGGGTGGTGTGTGGTAGTGAGAGGGAGGGGTGGGAGTGAGAGGGAGGAGTGGGAGTGAGAGGGAGGGTTGGGAGTGAGAGGGAGGGGTGGGGGTGAGATGGAGGGGTGGGGGGGAGTGGGAGGGAGGGGTGGGGGTGAGAGGGAGTGGTGTGGGGGGGAGAGGGAGGGGTGTGAGGAGTGAGAGATAGAGGGGTGGATGGAGTGAAAGAGAAGAGTGAGTGAGAGGGGTAGGGGGAGTGACAGAGAGAGGGTGGGGGGAATTAGAGAGAGAGGAGTGAGTGGGAGTAAGAGAGAGGGGTAGGGAGGAGTGACAGAGAGAGGGGTGGGGGGGAGTGAGATAGAGATGGGTGGGGGAGAGGGATGGGGGTGAGAGAGAGAGGGGTCAGGGGGAGTGAGAGGGGTGGGCAGGAGTGAGAGGGGTGGGGGGAGTGAGAGAGAGAGGGATGTGGGGAATGAGAGATAGAGGGGTGGATGGAGTGAAAGAGACGAGTGAGTGGGAGTGAGAGAGGGGTGGGGGGGAGTGACAGAGAGAGGGGTGGGGGGAATTAGAGAGAAAGGAGTGAGTGGGAGTAAGAGAGAGGGGTGGGGAGGAGTGACAGAGAGGGAGGGTGGTTGGGGGAGTGAGAGGGAGGGTTGGGAGAGATGGAGGGGTGAGGGGGGAGTGAGAGGGAGGGGTGAGGGGGGAGTGAGATGGAGGGGTGGGGGGGTGAGGGAGGGGTGGGGGGGAGTGAGAGGGAGGGGTGGGGGGGAGTGAGAGGGAGGGGTGGGGGGGGAGGGAGAGGGAGGGGTGGGGGAGTGAAAGGGAGGGGTGGGGGGGAGTGAGAGGAAGGGGTGGGGGGGGAGTGAGAGGGAGGGTGGTGTGTGGTAGTGAGAGGGAGGGGTGGGAGTGAGAGGGAGGAGTGGGAGTGAGAGGGAGGGTTGGGAGTGAGAGGGAGGGGTGGGGGTGAGATGGAGGGGTGGGGGGGAGTGGGAGGGAGGGGTGGGGGTGAGAGGGAGGGGTGTGGGGGGGAGAGGGAGGGGTGTGGGGGGGAGTGAGAGGGAGTGAGAGGGAGGGGTGGGAGTGAGAGGGAGGGGTGGGAGTGAGGGGGAGGGGTGGGAGTGAGAGGGAGGGTGGAGTGAGAGGGAGGGTGGAGTGAGAGTGAGGGTGGAGTGAGAGTGAGGGGTGGGGGGAGTGGGAGGGAGGGGTGGGGGGGAGTGAGAGTGAGGGGTGGGGGGGAGTGAGAGGGAGGGGTGGGGGTGAGTGAGAGGGAGGGGTGGGGGGGAGTGAGAGGGAGGGGTGGGGGGGAGTGAGAGGGAGGGGTGGGGGGGGGAGTGAGAGTGAGGGGTGGGGGAGTGAGAGTGAGGGGTGGGAGTGAGAGTAAGGGGTGGGAGTGAGGGGTGGGAGTGAGAGGGAGGGGTGGGGGGGAGTGAGGTGGAGGGGTGGGGGGGAGTGAGATGGAGGGGTGGGGGGGGGAGTGAGAGGGAGGGGTGGGGCGGGTGAGAGGGAGGGGTGGGGGGGGGAGTGAGAGGGAGGGGTGGGGGGGGTGTGAGAGGGAGGGGTGGGGGGAGTGAGAGGGAGGGGTGGGGGGAGTGAGAGGGAGGGGTGGGGGGAGTGAGAGGGAGGGGTGGGGGGGGAGTGAGAGGGAGGGGTGGGGGGGAGTGAGATGGAGGGGTGGGAGTGAGAGGGAGGGGTGGGAGTGAGAGGGAGGGGTGGGAGTGAGAGGGAAGGGTGGGGGGGTGAGAGGGAGGGGTGGGGGGGAGTGATAGGAAGGGGTGGGGAGGGGTGGGGGGGAGTGAGAGGGAGGGGTCGGGGAGTGAGAGGGAGGGGTGGGGGGGAGTGAGAGGGAGGGTGGAGTGAGAGGGAGGGGTGGAGTGAGAGGGAGGGGTGGAGTGAGAGGGAGGGGTGGAGTGAGAGGGAGGGTGGAGTGAGAGGGAGGGTGGAGTGAGAGGGAGGGGTGGAGTGAAAGGGAGGGGTGGAGTGAGAGGGAGGGGTGGGGGGGAGTGAGAGGGAGGGGTGGGGGGGAGTGAGAGGGAGGGGTGGGGAGAGGGGTGGGGGGGAGTGAGAGGGAGGGGCGGGGGGAGGGGTGGGGGGGAGTGAGAGGGAGGGGTGGGGGGGAGTGAGAGGGAGGGGTTGGGGGGAGGGGTGGGGGGAGGTGAGAGGGAGGGGTGGGGGGGAGTGAGAGGGAGGGGTGGAGAGGGAGGGGTGGGGTGGAGTGAGAGGGAGGGGTGGAGTGAGAGGGAGGGGTGGGAGAGTGGGGGGGAGGAATGGGGGAGTGGGGGGGAGGGGTGGGGTTGTGTGGGGGGGAGTGAGAGGGAGGGGTGGGAGGAGTGAGAGGGAGGGGTGGGGGGAGTGAGAGGGAGGGGTTGGGGGTGAGAGGGAGGGGTGGGGGGGGAGTGATAGGAAGGGGTGGGGAGGGGTGAGGGGGAGTGAGAGGGAGGGGTCGGGGAGTGAGAGGGAGGGGTGGGAGAGTGGGGGGGAGGAATGGGGGAGTGGGGGGGAGGGGTGGGGTTGTGTGGGGGGGAGTGAGAGGGAGGGGTGGGGGGAGTGAGAGGGAGGGGTGGGGGGAGTGAGAGGGAGGGGTCGGGGGTGAGAGGGAGGGGTGGGGGGGAGTGATAGGAAGGGGTGGGGAGGGGTGAGGGGGAGTGAGAGGGAGGGGTCGGGGAGTGAGAGGGAGGGGTGGGGGGGAGTGAGAGGGAGGGGTGGGGGGGAGTGAGAGGGAGGGTGGAGTGAGAGGGAGGGGTGGAGTGAGAGGGAGGGGTGGAGTGAGAGGGAGGGGTGGGAGTGAGAGGGAAGGGAGGGGGGGTGAGAGGGAGGGGTGGGGGGGAGTGATAGGAAGGGGTGGGGAGGGGTGGGGGGGAGTGAGAGGGAGGGGTCGGGGAGTGAGAGGGAGGGGTGGGGGGAGTGAGAGGGAGGGGTGGGGGGGAGTGAGAGGGAGGGTGGAGTGAGAGGGAGGGGTGGAGTGAGAGGGAGGGGTGGAGTGAGAGGGAGGGTGGAGTGAGAGGGAGGGTGGAGTGAGAGGGAGGGGTGGAGTGAGAGGGAGGGGTGGGGGGGAGTGAGAGGGAGGGGTGGGGGGGAGGGGTGGGGGGGAGTGAGGGGTGGGGGGGAGTGAGAGGGAGGGGTGGGGGGAGGTGAGAGGGAGGGGTGTGGGGGAGTGAGAGGGAGGGGTGGAGAGGGAGGGGTGGGGTGGAGTGAGAGGGAGGGGTGGAGTGAGAGGGAGGGGTGGGAGAGTGGGGGGGAGGAATGGGGGAGTGGGGGGAGGGGTGGGGTTGTGTGGTGGGGAGTGAGAGGGAGGGGTGGGGGGAGTGAGAGGGAGGGGTGGGGGGAGTGAGAGGGAGGGGTGGGGGGGAGTGAGAGGGAGGGGTGGGGGGAGTGAGAGGGAGGGGTGGGGGCAGTGAGAGGGAGGGGTGGGGGCAGTGAGAGGGAGAGATTGGGGAGTGAGAGAGATTGGTGTGTGAGATAGGGTGACTGAGTGAGAGGGGCGAGTGTAAGTGAGAGAGAGGGGTGGGGGCAAGTGAGAGAGAGAGGAGTGGGGGATAGTTAGAGAGCATGTGAGGAGGGGAGCATGTTGGGAGATGCTGGCAAGGATAGAGCATGCAGGGGCAGGGCTGTCAACAGAAATAGTTGGTCCCAGGACAAACATATGAAGCAGGGCCCCCCGGTGCACTGGGGGACAGGTATGAGCAGCAGGGGGTGGAGGGTATAATGAAGTAATGGACCGGGGGAATTTTAGGAGGTAATGGACCTGAGGGGGGAGTAAAAGGTAATGGGGACCTGGGGGGGAGGTAAAGGAGGTAAGCGTTTCGCACCATAATTGCTTGCTCTGTCTCAAGTACTTTATAACGTGCTTATCTTCTTCGCTACACTTCATTTTGTAACTATGCGCTTGAAGTAATCATGCTATCACCTATTCCAAAAGAATATTTTGTTAGATTATCAAATAATTCTTAAATGTTCAAATCTACTGTGACCTATAAATGCTCAAATTTTCATGACAATTTAGTGATTATTCTGCAAGATATTTCGAAAAATAGAAGGGTCCCTTTTTAAACAGTTTATATATACACATGCCAATTTTAAGGCAGGTAAAACAGTTCTTGCACTTTATTTCAGGACTCAAGCACTAATTGCAAAGTCCCTGTATTGCTATTTCTATCAATCTCACCCCTTTTAACCCTGTGGTTGAATTCTAGAGCCATCAGTTGCTGAAAATTTGCCTCTGTGGGAAGATCAAATGGCCATTGACATTCACAGTCATTGAGACAACATAAGTTGCCATGGTAACAGCTA
>NC_134486.1:207005099-207165099 GCF_040206685.1 Ascaphus truei | reverse complement strand
CAACAGCAACCGCGCACTGTCCCCATGCGCACGCGAGGGAGGGAAAGTGCGCACGCCTCCAGCCATCCACACTCCCGCCAACCCTGCTCCCCCCGCGCCTACCTCTCTACCTCGGGCAGCAGCCACAGGTAACGGAGGCAGAGGGGAGAAAAGCGCCAAACAGCCAACGGCTGTCCCCGCTCCCACCTCCCTGTCCGCGCGGGCCGCGGGGATCGTGTGAGGAAGCAGAGAAAGCCCCACCCCCGGCATCCTCCAGCCAATCACCTGCAGTCCGGCATATTAGAAGCCCAACCCCCTGAAATTCAAAAAAATACTCACTGGCCGGGCTGCCGCATCCTCGCTGTCGCCGCACACCGCATCTACAGTACAAAACAAACGGGACCAGGGAGAAAATCCGGGACATTTCCGGTACACACAGAAAACCGGTACAGCTCTCGAAAAACCGGGACTGTACCGGCAAAAAGGGGACGGGTGGTCACCCTAACTATCATCAATCTCTCTGCTATCACAATTCACAATCCATAGGTAACAGCACACATCTGTATCAATCTGTTCTAGTTATCCAAATATAGGGTTTGAGAAATCCTGGTTTTATTTCAATACCAACTAAAGTTGGCTCAGTTTTAACAGGTTCATCATTCAGGAAAGATCTATGTGCGTTTTAGATCTTATAGCCTGTCATCAAATAGTAACCTGGGTTCTGTTACACATGTTTATTATTTTTTTTAAGTTTGTCAATAGTCCTGTGCCGCTGATGGATTTATAATTATTTTTTTCCCTGGTGATTTAACTTTTTACTACAAGAGGTGTGACAGGCCCCTCCGGCAGCACTAAGGTTAAGTTATTGTCAAAAATTGTTTTTTGTGTATTTGCTATTTTCGATGCCAAGTTCTGCAGAAACATTTTCGTGTGTACATTAAAGGTCCATGTCATGTTGCCTCCTTTAAAATGTATAGGGCATGCAGATACCACAGCTTGTTGAACATGGCTGAGAATTATTATCAATATAAAAATATAAAAAACTGCCAAGTGTATATAAGGCATGTAATATAGTGCACGTGACGCGCGTGCCTGTGACGCATGCTTTTTGTGTGTATGCTGTGAGCGACATTCTTGGAAGGTACTGTGTGTTTGTGTGTGTGTCACTGGGTAACTGTGTCTGTATATATGAAAAATAAACAGAGAAGCGCACCAAGGGTCAAGATATATGTAATAAACAAGTAAAATAGTAACAAGTAAAAACTTACATATAAAATTATATAAGTCCAGTAGAGGCCAATGCACAGGGGGGGGGGTAGCGGGTCCCTCCGCTTAAACCACACCCCTCCCTCCCACTCCAGCCCCGGCTCCCGCTCCCTACAGACCGCATATCGCGGTCTGTGTCTGTCAGCGCCCCGCCTGTCTGCAGTGCGGGCGCGCTGACTGAGGGAGCGGGGCCTTAGCCTAACATCTGAGTTTTGCCGAGCAAGCCAGCCCCAGCGCGCGGGACTGATCTGTGAGCCTCAGCATATACCTCCTGCGCCTACCATTCGTTTGAACTGGTTACCTGTGCATTGGCCTCTACTGGACTTATATAATTTTATATGTAAGTTTTTACTTGTTACTATTTTACTTGTTTATTACATATATCTTGACCCTTGGTGCGCTTCTGTGTTTATTTTTCATTTCTATCCAGCGTCGCAGTCTTCCCACGGCGGTTATTGGTGAAGGAGGGGTGCCTTCACATCACAGCAGCAGCAAGAGGGGAGAGCTGATCTGCTTCAAGATCCTTTTTAGGAAGCATGAGCGCGGTTTGATTATTTCATCCGTGTGTGTATATATGTACAGGCAGTCCTCGTTTTACAACGCTTCGCTTTACAACGAATGGCTTATCCAACGCTATGCAATGCAAACGTATATTCATTTTTACAACGCCAAAATGGCTTATCCAACGCTCTTACGACGCTTTGCAACGTTGGGTATGTGTGTGTATATATATACACATTCACATAAACAACGTTGCAAAGCGTCGTAAGAGCGTATATATATATATAATATTATACTATATAATATTATATTATACTATATAATATATTATTTATTATGTTATATTATATATATAATACAGTATATACACTATATAATTTATGTGTGTGCTGCATATCTTATTACCTGCATAAAATATTTGGTGTATTTTAGTGTTAAAAATGCCTTCAGGAACGGAACCTTTCATTTAAACAGTGTTCCTATGGGAAAACGTGTTTCGCTTTACAACGTTTCGCTTTACAACGCCATTTTGAGTAACGCATTGTGTCGGATAACCGAGGACTGCCTGTATATATATGTATATGTACTTGCGTATGTAAATGTGTTTTTACCCCAGCATGAATTAAGGATATATTTTATTTATTTTACTTTATTAAACTTTTCTAAACACCACACACATACATACATACACACATACACACACATACATACATACACATATACATACATACACACACATAGATACATACATACATACATACATACATACACACATACACACATACACACACATACATACATACACATATACATACATACACACACATAGATACATACATACATACATACATACATACACATACATACATACACATATACATACATACACACACATAGATACATACATACATACACACATACACACATACACACACATACATACATACACACATACACACATACATACATACACACATACATACATACACACATACACACATACACACACATACATACATACACACATACATACATACACACATACACACATACACACACATACATACATACACATATACATAAATACACACACATAGATACATACATACACACACATACATACATACACATATACATACACACACATAGATACATACATACATACATACATACCATAACAGCGGCGCTAGCGGCGCAAAAACGTTCTTTTCCCAATCTTCCCCCCTGTCGGCCGGCTCCACACTCACTGCCGTGCGCGCGGCCCTATTATAGAAAGGCTGCCTAACCTCAGCCAATTATAACTGCCACACGCGCGCACGGCGCAGGAAAACGCGCCCACTATAGAACAGCCCTAAGGGGTGTTCAAAGTACTCATAGCCACAAATGCTACTAAGTATGGGGTAATTGTCAGCCAAAAATGTCCTATTACTTTCAGTTAGGTTTTAGTCTTTGATACATATGTAGCACACTTTCCCCCACCCCCTCGGAGATGTGTAGCTACAGTGTGTGGTGCGGTACAATATCTGTGGCTCACAGGAGACCTGAGCCTCTGCTGCTGGGAACCTGGGGTAAATCTGAATAATAGTTCGGTAGCGCCTCCACCTGTAATGGGATTCTACTGAGTGGAATGACCCGTTACAGGACAATAAAGAATACACACGTGTAAAGCATAACAGTTTTACTTTACACCTCATAGAAACAATAATACGAATAAAATACACACTCACAGACCTCGCAGGGCCATAACCCCTCACCGCGTCTCCCCAACACCGTGTCCACACCCCTGTGGAGTTTACCCCAAAGTACTGAGGTGCTCTGGGCACCGGACCATCCAGGATCCCCTAAGGGCCAACCCACCCAAATGTGTGAGACAGCACTGCCCCACTAAAGTGTTGAGTTGGTGCACGTGATGCGTTGGGTACCTGCTGGGTGTGTCCACACTCGGGCATGCAGATGAAGATGGGATCCACAGATCCAAAGTTGCGTGGATCCCGCGTGGACCGTACCACCATGAATAGAATCTCTGTATAGATGGGTGATCTTGTCCCAGATCACCTAGGGCCAGCGCAGTCGAGTCCTGGCTTTGTCTCTATGGTCTGTTTCTTGACCACAGGCCACATTCACCATGTGGCATCTCACTGTGTCCCTGACACTGATAGTGCTAAGCGGGCAATGTCCATGTCTAAGGGCCAGTCCCTATAGCAGCCACAGGCTATGTGGGAGTCAGGGCCCTAGCTGGGGCTTAACGGGGTATCTGGCCTAGTGCTGGTGCCACAGACACCTGAATACACACAACCTACCCCTTCCTTGTCCCAGCTCCGACTGGCATGATCCCTGCAGGAGAAGCTGCAGCCTTATTGGCTGTTTGCTCCCATCTGAATGCAGCCCCTAAGGCTGCTGGGGGTTGTAGTCCCTTGCGGAGCCTATTCTGTCTAATGGCCACTTTGTGCGCCTATACTGCGCATGCGTGGCATCTTGCGCATGCATGATCACAACTAAGATAGCGGCACCCTGCAGAGAGAGCTGCTGGAGCCCCCGACAATCCGCTCGCCGCTCAACCCCCCCCCCCCGCCCGCAGTGCCACCCGCAACTTGCCTGGGTGCGCGCACTCAACCGGAGGTAAGGGGGTCCAGGGGGAACCTAGTTATACATACTTGGTGCAGACGTTTGCCTCACCATAGAGGTCTTGTGAAAGATTTTGTTGGAGGCCAGGAAAGCAGAACATTTACATACAGAACTCATCAATGTTCTGAGTGATGTATTTTAAAAAGTCCAATTTAAATCAATATTTGACTATTAACTGAAGACGTTAGAGCATTCAGAAACCAGGTGACGATTGAGAAACTATAGCATGTAATGTATGTTCCATTGACTTGAATGGGAATTTCCAGGTGATAATGTGCCGATCAGTACTTTTGCCATTTCTTGAATTAAGTTTTTTTTTTAAATCACAATCATAGATCTGGGGAGGGGGGTAAAAAAATTTGATCGATATACCTCAATTTAGTATACTTATAGAACAAAGAAAATAAGACTTTGTATCACAAGTCTGTAGGCTATTTGGAATACAATGGGGGGTCATTAACATGCTGATAATGAAGCCTGCCCATTTGTTGTTCTTTGTGTTCCTTTTTCTAGTTGACCTTACTTTTGCTAATACTTGATGTATCATGTTGATGATACATTAACCCTTCCTCTGCCAGAGGACCTGCAATTCATTGCCGAGCATTGCAAGATTAAAGCAAACTAGTTAGATTGTTTCCACTGGTATCTCCTATGTAGCAATTCCAACTAGAGCAAACTGCTTTCTTCATGTAACAATATACAGTACTCTTTATTTACTATAAACAAATGAATAATTATTTTGCCAGGTGGGTGCCCATTTATTTGCTTTGCCCTGCAGTGAGTGCTGCCCCAAGGGCAGCAGTATAAGCATGTCAATTGTTATTTATGCCTTGAAAGCAACGTTGCCCAAGGGTCTCAGGTTAAACATCTTCTTGTCTGTGATTGGCTGATTCTTGCATTGCCCCAGGGAAGCACCAATAACCACAACTATTAAACCAGAGGCTGTGTAACAGGTCACGACCAGTCTAATTGACTGTGATCATGTGTAGCCTTTTTCTCCCATGTTTTCCTCTCATTTTCAACATGGGGAATTGCAGCACCTGAGATTTCATAGATTTTATGCAGATGAGGAATAAACAATGGGAAAATAAAACAATAATGTTAAAAAAAGGGAAGGACGAGTAACATGAGAAGGAAAGGGGGTCAAATAAAAAAGACATTTGAACTTATAAAAGGGTCAATAGGACTAAAGTGTACTAATGGCAGTGACATGTTGCATGTTTTTTTTTTTTTATAAAGCATGTTCTTGTATAGAGCTGCTAGTTTTACGTAGCGCTTTACAGAGACATTTTGCAGACACAGTCCCTGCCCCGTGGAGCTTACAATCTAAGTTTTTTGGTGCCTGAGGCACAGGGAGATAAAGTGACTTGCCCAAGGTCACAAGGAGCCGACACCTGGAATTGAACCAGGTTCCCCTGCTTCAAACTCAGTGCCAGTCAGTGTCTTTATTCACTCCCTCTCCCTATCCATCTGAGTGATTGCGTTTTTTTGTACCAAAATCTGACACCTATTGGTATTTAAAAAAATAATAATATATAGTTAGTATGTAAACATGGTGTGCTGAGACTTGGGAGGGGTTTAGTTTCCTGTGGTCCACTGTGTTTAAAAATACATGCCCGGCCTCCTCCCCCTCAGGAGTAATATACCTAATAACCTACATGTGGTTTTTATTAAATAAATCAGTTCTGTAGTATTAGATAATACTTACTGCATTTTTTTTACTTTTTATTATTCAACTCTTAATGTCATTTTTAATGAGTTGTAATATACTGAGCATCCCTTGATTTCTATAGCAGGTTTTAGCACACCTCCCCAGCAGTGCAAGATATTTGCAACACTTTCCTGTTAGTGATAATTTGTTGCAAACATTCCCAGCAGTTTGAGCTGCAAACGGTAACAATAGGCAATGTTAGAAGGATACATTGTAGCTTCTGCCTTCTCCATTAGGGGGACATTGGTTATAAAAGCATAGGGAATACACCTGTAACCTGTCCGGCTCCTAGGAAGTCTACATTTATGTCGGTGTTATTGCTGCTCAAGATGCATTACCTTGATCAGGGTGCAGGCCTCGTGCAGGCTGGGCATTGTTATACAATGATGGGTGCCAGGCACTTTATTCATTCAAAGCAGCAGTTTGTTATCTGGGATGTAGTCTCACATGTAATATACTATACAGAGGTCCTCTTGTATTTACAGAAACATATTTTTGAATGATGCTGTTTGCATGGCTTTCTTATCTGCCCCATCTCGGCCCGCTATGAAGAGGCTGAGGTTTTGTATGGCATGGTCTGTTGGTAGAATCCCTCTGCTCTATAGCGCTAGTACTGGTTCATATCCATGGAGCCCTAGTACTACTCCCTCTGGGATTGGCTCCCTTTCTTCAGGGTGGCTTGTCACTGCGTGGCCTTCTGAGTGAGAGACCCGTCTGGGTAAAGGACCCATCTGTGGGGTGGACCCCACCATACCTAGGGACTGCGGCTTGTGAAGCTCCCTATGGGCATCGCCTGTCTCTCATAATATCTGGGGAGTCATTCCAGACCATCTTGCTGGGACTCTACACTGGGTACTTTCCCTAACTGAAAATAATAAAAGGGTGGGGAACCTACATACTGTAGCAATTCACAATGAGATCCCTCTTCTTCAGTTTCTCCTCGAAACGCCTCTTCCAGAACCCCCCCCCCTCTATTTATAGTTTAGCATGATGTCTCTGTATCAAGGCAGAAAGGGATGGGGCTTAACTTCTGCTGAATTACCTTAGCACTATCTGATAGAGAAGGGGTGGTGTTCTGTTTGAGCCCACAAGTGAACCCTTTAAGTGTGAACATAAAATAGCAGGTATTAAGGCACGAACACTAAGCAGTGATGCTTCCCTGAAGTCGTTTCACTACCTCTTGGGCAGCACAGCTTCTCTGAAGTCTGTTCACTACCCCTGGGGCAGGAACTCAAAAAGGCTCTGGATAAACCATGGAGGGGGCCGGAGGCTGATGAAAGCCCTCTGTAAATCTTTAGTTGCGGGAGGCTGGACATCTCTCATAGCAGAAGTTATGTCATAGGAACTGTAAGGAGATTCCTGAATATGTAGAGTGTTCTCCAAATAGGCCTTCTTACTACCTACCTGTAACGATGCTCGTCTCAAGCAGGAAGTGGACCCGCAGGGCTGAGGTAGGAAGGTGAAAGAACTGACCTGAGCCGAGGGATGGAGTCCTGATAAAGTAATGCGTCGTAGGCCGACGGTTAGGGCTGGCAGCAGAGTTGTGTAGTCGGTGTGGATGCAGAGATCGAGGCAGGCTGAAGACAAGGATAGTCGAGGAATGTGCAGTGGTCGGGCGGGCTAAAGACAAGGATAGTCGAGGTACGTGAGCCAGGTATTGTAATGTGGAAGACAATAGGTATAGGCATGAACACAGCATGACCTAGAACTTTGCTTGGCAACTTCCTGCTCAGAGGGCTTTACTTTTAAAGGAAGTTGCCAGAGACAAAGATGGATGATTCGGCTACAGAAGGCGAGCAAGAGCAAAATTCCGAACCAGAACCTGAAAACCCAGAAAGGATTTTGCCAAACCTCATAGTACCCCCCTCCAGAATTGATCTCCGGACGATTTACATGGGCTTCCAGTAGAAACTCCAGTAGAAACTTCGGATCAAGGAGGAAGCATGGACATCATCAGCCTTCACCCAGGAAGTCTCCTATGGACCGTATCCTTTCCAAGATACTAGGTACTGGAGACTACCTCGAGATTTACGGAAATCTAGAATCTGGCGACTTACATACTTCTCTTGACCATCCACCAGAACAGGTCCTGGAAGGGTGGGAGCAGCAGAGAAGTTGTTGTGGAGCACCGCCTTTAGTAGCGACACGATAGACCGGAGGAATCCTTAAAGTTATCCGGTAGCTCCAATTTAAACGTGACAGGATTTACTTGTTTCACAATCTTGTAGGGACCTATAAACCTGGGCCCGAGCTTCAGGGAAGGAATTTTCAGATGGATGTTCTTGGTAGATAGCCAGACATGATCTCCAACCTGGAACTGCAGAGCTGGCCGCCGACGCTTATCCGCATGATCCTTCTGCTGAAGGGAGGCTTTAGTTAGGTTGGGATGAATCCAATTCCACAGAGACTTAGCTCCTGGACCTTGTCTTCTGCCGCAGGAACTCCAGAATGGGAGAAAGACGATAGGAGGGCAGAAGGGTAGTACCCGTAGGCACAGAAGAACAGGGACTCTTGTGTAGAGTTGTGTCTCAAAGAGTTCCATGCAAATTCTGCCCAAGGAAGAAGATCCACGCAGTTATCCTGACTTTCAGAGACGAAGCAACGTAGAAATTTCTCCAAGGATTGATTGGTCCTCTCCATGAGGCCATTGAACTGAGAGTGGTATAACGACGGAAAATGGAGAGAGATCCCCGTTGATTTGCAGAATGTTCCCAAAAGTTTGCAATAAACTGTGAGCCATGGTCGGAGACTATCTCAGTCGGAATACCATGAAGGCAAAATATCTCCTTGGTTAAAATTTCAGAAAGTTCCAAGGCAGTGGGTAACTTCCTGAGTGGTACAAAATGAGCCTGTCTTGTGAAGCGATCGACCACTACTAAAATGGTCGTCATACCCTTAGAGGGTGGTAATTCTACGATAAAGTCCATGGACCGGTGGGTCCATAGTTTGGTAGGAACCGGCAGAGGATGAAATATTGATTTTGATATTAGTATGTGGGAGTAGGGGGCCTTCTGCCCTGAACCGCATTGAGTTCAGCCTCGGGGACTCCCTACTTCCAGAGATACAGGCCCCATTATGGGGTGCTGATATCCCACTGCAGGATTTAAATCCCCCGGTCACGTGATGCGGGAGATTTAAAAGCACAAGGGATACTGGCACCCCATAACTGTATCTTGGGAAGTAGGGTGTCCACGAGGCTGAAATCAATGCGGTTCAGGGCAGAAGGCCCCCTACTCCCACATACTAATTTCAAAATCAATATTTTTATTGCACGATCGCCTATAAGAGCCATGCATGGAGACACAGCATCTCCATGCAGCTCTTCCAGGCTGCAATTTTTTCTAGTGAATGTAAATGCGTAATGCTACAGACCAATAACAGGAGAGTAATATTAGAAAATAAAGGATACAGCAGGGCCCCGCTTCTCGGCGCTCCGCTTTTCACCGATTCGCTGATACGGCGGCACCGAGAAGGGGGCCACCATGTTGAATTTAAAATAGCGCATGCGCAGAACGAGCGGGTGCGCCCGGCGCGCATGCGCAAACCGCCGGTTGTGCGCGCAGTCCGCTGGTTGCGCGCACAGAACGCAGGTCGCACATGCGCAGAACGGTGAAAATGCCGGTTTGCGCATGCGCAGCACTGAAAATCGCCGATTTTCACTATACGGCGGGCCTCTGGAACGGAACCCGCCGTATACCCAGGGCCCTGCTGTACTTGTGGAGGGACCCCCAGAATTAGTGCTTGATTGAAGACAGGAACTGGGTGTGTGGTCCTGGATGGTAAACTCACCACTACGGTAAGACTTATGTACACAATAACACCAGGAACCATAAGCATATAAATCACCCTAGATTATACCAAATGTCCTGAAATCCTTAATGTGGAAACATGTAGCAACCAAGTAACTCACTTTTGAAGCTGTAACGTCCATGTAATCCAGAAATGAGGGGGTCCTCACGTGTGCCTCCGTCCGGTAGATAAATATTAGAAAGAGAGGAAAAAATGGCAGAGCACTACAGTACTACAGCAAGTGTCCAAATAGTGATAAACAGGAGAGTTTGTTTCTATAAATGTATTAATAAAGTTTGATATGTATACCTTGATAAAGCGCTCTGTGAAGCGTGAAACGTTGGTGGGGCTATTCTTGGCCTTTTTTTGTCTCCATGACCAATAAATAATTTTTTATGGGAAACGCACTCTCCTGTTTATCACTATTTGGACACTTGTTGTAGTACTGTAGTGCTCTGCCATTTTTTCCTCTCTTTCTGCAATTTTTTCTATTAGTTGCCACTCGCTAGGATTTATAGCGGAAAACCACTGATAAAAAAACTGGTTGGGCGATAGTGCTTTTTTCTATCGGCCCTTAAAAAATGGCCTTCATTCTTAGTGAATACCATTTTTGCCCTCATGTTTTAGTGCGAGATGAATCAATGCAAAGTCGCAGACAATACACTGATTTTATCACCGCTTTGTGAATAGGCCCCAAGGTCTTATCTTGCATTAAATAGGGAATGGATGGAAGGGGAATAAACATAATTAAGCCCCTTTATAAAGCATTAGTAAGATCACATCTTGAATATGGAGTACAGTTTTGAGTGGAGTTGCCACTCAATAAAAAAAAAACATTTTGGAACTAGAAAAAGTGCAGAGAAGAGCCACCACATTAATAAAGGGGATGGATAATCTGGTTTATGAGAAGAGGCTAGCTAAATTAGATTAGTTTACATTAGAAAAGAGGCCTCTAATAGGGGATATGATAACTATATACAAATATATTTGGGGATAATACAAACTACAGGAACCTCTGTATATATATCACTGGAGAATCATAGGACAGTGTGATAAGAGGTCTTGTTTCACTTTTTGGATGAGTACACTGGGTGTACTGTACTACTGTTACTTCCCTCTGCCTTTCAAAGGATCCACATGGTACTGGCGATTCGTGTTCTGCGGACCCTACACTTGAGACGGGCTTACAATTATCTATCACTACTGCATCTTCAGTTTCGCTATTCTTTTCAATGGGACCCACTAGGGTGAATTCCTCGGCTTCGGGATCCAACTCAATGATAACATCTCTTTTGCCATTCTGAAGCTCTGCTGGTCGCATTGGGACACCTCTTGAGGAGAAGGCAGCTTTTCTAGATCCCTGACATTCTCCCTCCTTGGTTTCCCTCATCCTGATCAGTCTCCTCATCACTGACCTGCCTACAGTGTCTTGATTTAGTCGATCACTTCTCCTAGGTTGACTAGCTACTCCTGGAATACTTTCTCAGGGCATCAAACCAACTGACCTATTGGCAGATGATTCCTATGCAGATTGTTCTCTGGCCCACTTCCCTTTTCGAGCCTTACACTGGCAGTCCTTTTAGTTTTTCTACTACCATATAAGGCTCTGGTTTCCAGTGATTCGCTTTTTTCTGTTTACCTGGCATGTCCAGATTACGAATGTCATGCACTTGTAGCTCTTGCCCGTGTACTCCTGTCATAATGGCCTTTATTTCTCTGATTGCTCATGTCAGCAGCCGTAGTGGCCAGTCAGTCTGCGTCTTGCAACTATTTATTGAGCCTCTGTACATACTGCATGTACATGATCGGAGATGTGCCATCTTCCGCCACTCCAAAACACAGATCGATGGGTAATAGGGCTTCCCGTCTAAACATAAAGTAGTAGGGCAAATATCCTGTACAGTCATAGTTACATAGTAGATGAGGTTGAAAAAAGACATCCATCCATCAAGTTCAACCTATGCTAATTTAAGACAACAGATACTTTATTCTATATCCGTACTTACAGTATATTGATCCAGAGTAAGGCAAAAAAAAAAACCCAGTGAAATATCATTCAATGATATCTCATAAGGGGAAAATAAATTCCTTCCTTACTCCAAGAATTAGCAATCAGATTACTCCCTGGATCAACATTCTTCCCATGTTGACTTATTTGGTATATCCCTGTATACTTTCCTTTCTAAAAAGATGTTAACCCTTTTTTTGAACAAATCTATTGTATCTGCCATCACAGTCTCTATGGGTAATGAATTCCACATTTTAAATGCCCTTACTGTAAAAAACAGTTCCTGTGTTGCTGGTGAAATCTCCTATCCTTTAACCTTAAGGGATGACCCTTTGTCCTTTGTACTGCCCTTGGGATGAATAGTTCTTTTGAAAGCTCCTTGTACTATCCCTGAATATATTTGTTTAGAGTTATCATATCCCCTCTTAGACGCCTCTTTTCTAATGTAAATAAATCTAATTTAGCTAGCCTCCCCTCATAAATTAGATTGTCCATCCCCTTTATTAATTAGGTGTCTCTTCTCTGCACTCTCTCTAGTTCCATAATGTCTTTTCTAAGGGCTCGTTCAGGCTGCCAGCTGAGGACTCGGAGGGAGGGCGGGAGGCAGGCAGTGCTGGGAGTTTGCTGGGCGACATGTGATTATCCCCCAGCAAACTTTTCAGCGTTGGGGAGGGGGCGGGGCTACAGACGCAGGGTAAAGTATCCAAGCTGCAGTCATGAAATCATTCTGAAGAATGATTTCATTGGCTGCCTTGGTCCCTGTGACGCTGCTTCAGCTCCAAGAAACGAAATTTTCGTTTACTGAAGCTGTCGTCAGCAGCAACTCCTGGCTTCGGAGGCAGGGCAGTAGCTACCCTGACAACAAGTATTCAAATTGAATACTTTGTTGCTCACGGCAGCACGCACGTCAGCACGCCCTGCCCCCGAAGCCAGCACCCTGAACGAGGCCTAATGAGTGCTGCCCAATATTGTATGCCATATTCAAGGTGTGGTCTTACTAATGCTTTATAAAGGGGCATATTTATGTTTACCTCACTTCCATCCATTGCACGTTTAATGCAAATTAGATCTTGTTTGCCTTTGCAGCTACTGCATGACTTTGGGCACTATTGCTAAGCCTGCTGTCGACAAGCACTCCTAAATCCTTATCCATCAAGGATTCCCCAAATGTATCCCCATTTCATTTGTAAGTCGCTGTTTATTCTTGTTTCCCAAATGCATAACCTTACATTTATCTGTATTAATCCTCATCTGCCATTTACCTGCCCAAGTTTCCAGTCTCTCAAAGTCCTTCTGGAGAGAAATTACATCATGCTCTGATTCTACTACCTTACACAATTTAGTGTAATCAGCAAAGATGGAGACTTTGCTCTCTATGCCAACCTCAAGGTCATTAATCAACAAGTTAAAAATCAGGGGTCCCAGTACCGATCCCTGAGGTACTCCACTCACAACTTTAGCCCAACCTAAAAAAGTTCCATTTATGACAACTCTCTGTTGTTTATCCTTCAACAAGTTTTCAATCCAGGTGCATATATTTTTACTGAGTCCAATTTGCTTTATTTTGTTCACTAACCTCTTATGTGGAACCGTATCAAAAGCCTTTGCATAATCTAAGTAAACCACATCAACTGCATTACTTTAGTCTAAATTCCTACTTACCTCCTCAAAGAAACAAATAAGGTTAGTTTGGCATGATCTATCTTTTCAAATCCATGCTGACTATTACTAATAATTTTGTCACTCAGTAATTCCTTTTGCAGTTATATGCATGTACCAGGGGGTGCACATGCTGACCCCATCGTTCCTTTCCTTGAGTATTTAATGTGTCCATCATATTCAATAGGGTTCTATTAAATCTCTCAGGTTGAGGATCCCTCTGTGGGTAGTAAGGCATTGTTTGTGATTTTGTTTATTCCGCAGAGGTGCAGTAGTTTCTTGATGAGTCTGCTTTCAAAATCCCACTTTTGATCGGAATGTATCCTAGCCATCAATCCATAAAGGACAAAGTACTTGTCCCACAGTACCTTAGTGATAGTCGTAGCTCATTGATCCTTTATCTGTATTGCTTGAGCATACCGGGTGAAATGGTCTGTGGCAACTAGGATATTACTGGTATTCTTTATGTCTGGCTCCAAGGACAGGAAGTCCATGCAGACCAAATCCAGTGGTCCACTGCTGGTGATATTTGTCAATGCCCTTGTAGGCAAAATGTTTTTTAAGCACACACCTTTGACAGTTCTTGCAATATTCTTTGACATCCAGAGCCATTCAGGGCCAAATGAATCAGTCTTTGACTAATCCCAATGTCTTGTCTGTGCCCAGGTGGCCATGATTGTCATGGAGAGAATGGAGTATCACCTGCCTAAGGAAGTACCAATTGCTTAGTTACGGTGTGTTGTGACTTCTATGCGAATCTGAAGATCACTCCGCTCTTGATCACCAGATTAGACCATTACTTTAAGAGGAGTCAACTTTCAGGGTGCATTCCAATGACAGTCCTGGACGATTTTGGGTCCCTCAAGGCTGACCATACTTCTTTCAAACTGGGGGCTGTTTGTTGAGCTTGTGGTAGATCCTGTCGATTTTAACCGAGGTTATCACTCCATAATTAACTCTGCAGGGTGAGAGTATACCAGGGGTATGGTGATGGGGGATATCTCCAGACTGTCAGCCACTCAGTTTAGATTTGTAGTCATGATCCGTCTTGGCATCTCAATTTGCCTACACAATGGGTACACTCTGACTGCGGCAATTTCTTCCCATTGTTCATCAATACCTTGAGTATCTCTGTGAATTTGAGACAGTGTATCAGTATCAATGTTTTGCTTCTTTGGTCTGTATTTCTGTAACAAGTGGTCACCACAAACAGGACGGGACCGCATGGCTGTAGTGGGGATGTTAGAATAAACAGACCAATAACCGCGCAACCGCGTCCGGATTGCAGAGTCATAGTCGTGTAGCTGGGTCAGAGTAGGAGAGGTCAGAATAGTCATAATACTCGCCGTGGTCTAGGATTGGAGAAGTTGGATGGTCGTTGTGCATAGCCGGGGTCCAGGAGTAGAAAGTAGAAGGCAAGGTCCAGGCACTCGGTCTTCAATATAACAAGTTTATTTCAGCAAAACAAATCCAACGTTTCGAATGCAAATGCAGTCTTTGTCCAGGAGTAGAGTGGTCAGAATGGTCGTGTGCGTAGCAGAGGTCCAGGGGTCAGAGAAGGTAGAGATCAGGTTAATCTTCTGGGGGGAGGACACAGAGCGCAAAGAACTTCCTCTCCAAGGTGGAAATGACACAAGGAATCTCAAATAGGCAGCATATGTAAAGAAAAAGAAAATAGTGCAACACAGTTTAATTATAACACATATGTGAGCATGGAGGCTCCAACACACTCACATGCTCCAGGAATAATAAAAGCAGTTTAACCACTCAGGGTTCAGACGCTGTGTACAGGACTCCAAAACAGCTGTTCCTCGCTCTCCACTTCCGTATTCGATCGGCGTCTGACGTCACGGACCAGTTTTCTCACTCTCCAACAACAAGGGGAGGACCCTCTGGCTCCGTCAGAAATCAGCACAGAGGAAGATATCCAAACGCAGGAGCGTTGAGGTAAGGTGGTTTGCAGCCCAGCAAAGAGTCCGTCACAGACTAACACAAGGTGACACCCCTGAAGAAGTCCAGACCTTGGATGAAACGCGTAGGGTTCTATATGCGCAAGGACCTTGTGTTAGTCTGTGACGGACTCTTTGCTGGGCTGCAAACCACCTTACCTCAACGCTCCTGCGTTTGGATATCTTCCTCTGTGCTGATTTCTGACGGAGCCAGAGGGTCCTCCCCTTGTTGTTGGAGAGTGAGAAAACTGGTCCGTGACGTCAGACGCCGATCGAATACGGAA
The DNA here is from genome assembly GCF_040206685.1 of Ascaphus truei. Lineage (NCBI taxonomy): Eukaryota > Metazoa > Chordata > Amphibia > Anura > Ascaphidae > Ascaphus > Ascaphus truei. Next base: position 207,149,328 of record NC_134486.1, on the reverse strand, counting down.
GTGGAGAGCGAGGAACAGCTGTTTTGGAGTCCTGTACACAGCGTCTGAACCCTGAGTGGTTAAACTGCTTTTATTATTCCTGGAGCATGTGAGTGTGTTGGAGCCTCCATGCTCACCTATGTGTTATAATTAAACTGTGTTGCACTATTTTCTTTTTCTTTTTCTTTACATATGCTGCCTATTTGAGATTCCTTTTGTCATTTCCACCTTGGAGCGGAAGTTCTTTGCGCTCTGTGTCCTCCCCCCAGAAATTTTTTTGAGAGATTGGGAAATCTCTCACACCAGCTGCATCTCCTCTTGGTGATATTGATTAATTAAATTATTAATTTGTATATGTGTATTTAAGGTTTGCGCTCACTTTCCTTGCACCAGAGATCAGGTTAAAGCTGAGGTCAAACGTACAAGATATCAAGCAGAATGCACAGAGCAACGGCAGGGCAGCAGGATGCTTGAGGCAAGCACAAGTAAATAAACACAAGTTTTTGTTCAGCCAATTTGGCTAGGAGCTGGCTGAGCATATAAAGCAAAGAGAGCCAATGGGAAGGCTGCAGGCAGTGAGTCATCACACATAGACTGTGTACTGAAAGTCAGGGGCGGAGTGTATCCCAGCTGTGGAGTAATTAAGGGAGTTAGCATTAACTCCTCGAGTGTTTCTGGTCATGCGATGCTGCCGTGTATTGGAGATAGGAGCGTCCTCCGTTGCGCCACGGGAGGTGGTGCAGGGGCGGAGCCTAAGTCCGGTGCTGGCAGGAGTACTGCGGAGCTCGCGTGCAGTGCACGTGCGGGGGGCGTCACCCAATGCGTCACGGAAGCAGGACCGAGGTCCAATCCTCACAATTTCATGCTGAAATTGTAAGCAGCCGAGGCCACTAACCACCTGTGACCAGTGTCATCCAACTTCACTGACGATAGAATGTAAGTAGGCGGCTTGATGTCTGTCGGCACTATGTAGGTGGCTCCATGCAGATAGTATTGTAGCTTGTTCACTACTGCCCTTTTCAACACGAAGAATTAAAGTTTGTGAACCGGGTAGTTCCTCTCTGAAGGCGCCAACCCCCGACTCATGACTGCCATGTTCTCAGCCTCTCAGGTTGGTCCTGTTACAGTACCACTCCCAACCCCTCTAGACTGGCATCTACATGAAACACATACGTTTTTGTGGATCAGCAAACACGAGTTAGTGAGATGGACCTTTATGGCTTGGAAAGCCTCTTTGCACTTAGGTGGACTGCTATCTCCAAATAGTTTGTTAATTTTTAAATAGTCTTGACTGGTGACTCCAGCAGCCGTACTGCATCCTCTGGGTGGCAGGTAACCTTTCGTTAATTGTGTCAATGGCTGTACTATAGCTGAGAAATTATTCACGAACCGTCTGTAATATCCACAGAACCCCAGAAAGGATCAGAATTCTGTTTGGGCCTAGGCAAGGATACAATGGACTCTAATTTAGAGGAGTCGGAAGCTACTCCTTGTTTAGACACAATGTGCTCCACATACGTGACAGATGTTCGACAGAACTGACACTTGTCCAGTGACAATTTTAGTCCACTCTCGCTCAGTTGACCTAGTACCTTCATCAAGCAAACTCATGTTCTTCCAAGGTCTTTCCAAACACTATTCATCCAGATATATCAGTACCTCTAATAGAATCATATCCCCAACAATGCATTCCATCAGTTTTTGGAAAGTAGCTGTGGGCCCTGACACTTCTTGGGGCATGCACTCAAACTGATAGAACCCCAACGGGGATATAAAAGCGGTCTTTTCTTTATGTTGTTTGCACATTGGGATCTGGTAATAACCGCTGCGGAGGTCCAAGATAGAAAACCATTTTCTCCTGGTGAGACCATCCAATGCATCCTTTATACACGGTACTTTATATCGATCCAGAGTAGTCCTTTTGTTCAGCGTGCAGTAATCAATGCACATTCTTACCGCCCCATGTTTCTTCTGGGCCACCACTATGAGTGATGTGTATGGGCTCCGGGATTCTGAAATTATGTGGCCCCCCATCAGTTCCTAGAGATGTTGTCTGACATCTTCCACATCAAAATACACAGGGGGCATGTCGCTTCACCAAACAGACAACCATGAAACATGAAAATAAACTACCTGGTGCAAGGGAGAAAAGCACAATATGAACACACAAATAATCAGCAAGGATTATATAAAGCCCCCTATAATTGCACTCTGGATAGGTGACATTGTAAGGAAAATGTCATCACATAGGAGGCCACTAAATAACCTATTCCCTAGATAGGGTAAACCGCAAAGGTCACACTCAAATGAAAATAAAAAATGCTTTAATAAACAATATAAAAACCGACGAGACACCATAAAAATGCACAAAGATGCATGGACTAAAATCCCCAAAAGTGTGGAGGCACGGGAACGGGCTGAGAACTGACAATGTCCAAAGCCACAAATGTAAATAGACAAATGCCGCGTGGAGCTGCGTGATCCCACACAAACTTGTGTGATTGTATACCAAAATAAATAAATAATATACGGGACACAGCAAAAGAGGATTATGAATGCTATATACGACCTGACATCAGTATCCAACGTCTAGCGTGCCGAAAGCTAAAGTCCTGGAAAGTATCCGGAGCTGTTCGTGCCTCCTGCCACAAGCCGCGGGTAAGTCATTACGTTGACGTACACGCGGCTTGTGGCAAGAGGCACGAACAGCTCCGGATACTTTCCAGGGCTTTTGCTGTCGGCACGCTAGACGTGGGATACTGATGTCAGGTTGTATATTGCCTCACTGAGGCTACCTAGCATTCATAATCCTCTTTTGCTGTGTCCCGTATATTATTTATTTATTTTTTATTTATTATTTATTTATTTTCTCCCTGAAAGGGAGAGCATCAGGATGACGGATCTAGTGTTCCACTCCATGGGCTTTTCCTACATCCAATTCTTGAGTTGAGTAAACTTCTGGCCTACAAGTTATACTCACAGCCATTTATTCCAGTGTTCTATAGCAGGACTGTCTCAAAAATTGAACATTGCTGGGGTCAATATATTGGAGTCTCGTAACCCAGGGGGAGCATAAAGGGAGACAAAATACAACAATCTAAGTGCAGACAATAGTGTTGAGTGAAATAACTCAATGGTAATCTTGGCTCCTATGTGCAGTGCTTCGTTTCTTTTCTCCCTGCTCCTATGTGCAGCCTACTCACAGGATTTCAGTGTTAATCAGGCAACATCAGGTGGTTTGGATCACAGATGGTCTTCTGAGTTTGAAGTGGTGTTAAACTCCAATATCAGCGAGATGATAGGATGTAAAGGTAAAGGAAATACCCATAGTGCAGATCTCCCCGCTTCCGTTGAAAATCTGATGTGCTCTGGGGATTCTTCTGCGTTCGGCTAGCTGCCTCCCGATGGCTCTCAGGGGCTTTGCTCCGTCGCGGTCTCCAGAGCGCCGCGTCACTTCCGGTTAAGCTTTTGGGATGGGCAGTCACTCGGCACCTCATCTCTCCTCCTCTGGGCAGTCCTACTAACTCATGGACGCTCTTGAACCTGCAGTTGTCCTCTGGATGCAGGATGGGTACCAGCTGGACCTGTGGTTCTCTGTGGGTGCAGGATGGGTATAGAAGCTGGGCCTGTGGTTCTCCTCTGTGGATACTGGGTATAGAAGCTGGGACCTGTGGTTCTCCTCTGTGGGTGCAGGTCTGGGTGCTGGGGAGAGGTTCAGATGATGTCTGAGCTGTAACGTAACCTCCTACTGGACAGGGCAGAGATAACTCACACAGATAGCTGAATGTAAGTTATAGGGGAATCCTGATTGGGATGAGTCCCAGCAATAAGCACAGTGAGATATGGAAGTGCTCTGCACAAGCAGTAAGCTCCTCCCACCGGGTGAGGCCAGTGCAGGAATAGATCCACAGACAGGGCAGCATAGTAAGTGACTTCTCATTGCTACATCACTCACAGATCCTCTGCATTTCTCACCATTTATTTTTCACTGTTCACAGCTTATATTGTTTTTATATTGTCACTTTATTATTAGTGATCACTTATAGTGCAGCGCCTGTTTGTCAATATCACAATATCACAAGTCTGGGGTCAATATATTCCCATGGGATTTTTTCATCCATGCAGGCCCATCACTTTGGCACTGTACAGGTGAGCAACCACCGTGCCTCTTCGTATCCACACATCATGGGCGGTTTACACCTGGCCTTTACCAGTAGCCCTCCAGGGTATCCTCCCTGGGATGGACAATCGATCATGACAGTGGTCCCTTCTATATTTCGCCAGTGTCACTTTTCCACGCTATTGGGGGGCACTTGCGCCGGTATCCTGCCCATGTGACTTCCCCCAACAGGCCCCTCACTCTGAGTCCTGTATTTTTCCTCTATCAGCTGTTATGCCTTCAAACACAAGGGATGGATGGTCAATGCCCGACGTAATTATTTCCCCGGATTGTCTGACACGATTTTGATAGTTGTCCAAAAATATTAGCATTCGTGCCAATTATGGCTCCATTTTCCTCCTTGCTGTGGACTTCAGGGCATATGAGGGCCACCACTGTCAATGGTTCCTCTACTCCAGTTATTTTCTTTGGATACTCAAGCTTCATCACTGCGTACCCTAGATAAAGGTAGCTAGCGTCACTGAGGCCCCAAACGACCTTGCCCTCCAGTGATTGCAACGGCAGATGTTTTAGATACCAATCGTACCACGGCTTTAAAATAATGGATACCTGTGATCCACTATACAAAAGGATGTTGCATACTTGTCCCTCAATCTTCTCTTTCATTTACGCTGATGGCCACAATAATCCCCCGGGTGAATGAGAGGTAGAATGATCTATTGCTGGTGCCATTCGAACGAAGACTTTCTGTACACGGGGCCCCGCATGCTTCTTCACTGGGTCCCGAGGTCATTTCACAAGGCAGAACTAGAGCAGATGAACTGCTTCACCACCTGAGGAAGGTTCTCTCTGTCCGGCAGTGACTGGTATGGTGTCCTTCTTCCCCATGTCTATAACAGAAATCCAGCCCTCTGATTTTTGGATCAGGATTTCTCCATGGCTTCCTTCCCATCTAGAGGTTTGTTTTCCCTCGTGCTTCTCCCCGGCGTTCTTCTCAACTATTCAAATAGGCGCTTCTCCCATTTGCATGGCGTTTATCAATTCCAACACGTCTTCTGTGGGCTCACCAGCTTAGCCTGTGCTCGGTTGCCCCTCACTTGGCCTAACGGGGGTTATAGCCTGTGTTGGTCCTTCCTCAGGAGTCCAGATGCCAGCCACACTATATCCCAATCCTCATAACTCACCGTCCTGCGGCTGGGCAGAGCACTACCTGTCCTTCCTCATCCCGTATCTCTCGTAGTAGCTCTAAAAACTTTGGGGCAGCGTCTTTTTGCTCTTGGAGTCCCGATCAATTGTTCAACTTGGCACGATCAATCCCAATCAGGGGTGATACTCTTGTTCCTCACTACTTTCAGCTAAACTACTTCTAGTCTGCGCAAGAACTCAGATATTTTCTCACCCTCTTGCTGATACATTCTCCTGAATCTAAAATTCAATTCTTCCCCAATCTCAGTGGCGTCAAATGCATTTTCTAATGTCCGCAGGTATTCACTAGGGGTGCTAACCTAATTTCCATCCATCTCTAAAAGCTCTAACTATGGCTAATGCAGGCCCTTCTGCACTTTTTGCAATACGGACTTTCTTGTCCTGATCTGAGCCTCCCCATTCCTTTACCATCTCCGTGGCCTGCTCTATCCAACTTTCAAAATCATCCCCACTGTTGGGAGTCGGCTTATGGCTGAGAAGAATCTCCTATAGGAACTACTATCCCCGCCGCCCCCCCTGGATTGCATTTCTCCACTATCTGTCCCATGACCATTATAATGGCCTTGGAGGAAGCTGGAGCATGCAGAGGAAGTGAGTACCTCAGGGTACATTTCATTACGGAACTCTTCCATCATAGCCCCCTTGCTAGCTAGGAATTCTCTGACCTTATCTACTATAGTGTGTTTTGCAACATTGCTTTGGCCCACAGCAGGTTAATATCCCACAGTAACACTCCTACTGGTCCCTTCCCGCAATACTATCAGGCACCTTAGTGAATATCTTCATCAAACATACACAATACATATTACATATGTAGTATTAGTATTGTAACAAACATTTTCCCCGGAATTTGGACCCGTCCCCATGAGGGTCTCGCACTGAACTCCATTGATACTCGCATCATCAGTTGTATCTGGGACCGTAAGAATTAGCGCCTTATTGCAGTCTAGGCTTTCCCGCAAACACCAATCACTTAAAATGGCCACATTGTGAGGTATAACAAAATGTTGACAGTACCGCTATAGAGTGATTGTTCTAGCGACTTCCGTAGCTGTGCCAATGTCTGACCATACAACTGGGGGGACTTTTAGTGTGTTTCACACCAATTAAATAAAAAAAATTGTAATCTCAGCAGCACCTTCAATGTAACCCCTCCTTTTAAGCCCTCAGAATTATGACTATTGCTGAGCTGGGGGGCCAGAGTCCCTATCGATAACTTAATGGTCCACACGTGGCATACGGTCAGACGGCGGGAAGGAAGCAGACATTATTCGGATGGTACGACAGGTTTACTGTACCCGTAATAACTGGACAACCTGTGATCCTCAGCAGAGGATCACCACATACAACATACAGTAATAGTACAATTCCCAATAACGCTGCACAGGTGTAAGCAAGTATCAGTGGTGCTTTAGCCTCCCAATCCTGGGTATATTGGCTTTTGTGAAGGTTTTGGCACATCGTGGGAATTCTTTTGTGTACTAACTGTTGCAGGTCTGTACTTAAGGGTCCCCTCCAACGATACCTCTCGATCGCGTTGACTGTGACCCGTTCTCCTGCCGCCACGTGCAACAATCCACACCCTGTCAAATCCTCGAGCGAACCTGATAGCACTCAGATCCGCGCAGACCTGAATCAACATGACCATTCACCTTTTGTCATATTGCATATTGCAATATGACAAAAAAGCATATAGGAGAGGAACCTGCCAGGGTGTGGTGTGAGTTCATCACATGGAGTTCCAAACACACATGCACAACAATATAAAATGATAGATTTATTTGGTGTGTGGGAGGAAACACCATGATAAGAGCTCAACAGTTGTATTTGTATGAACATAGGAAAACTATTAATTGATAAAAGGGCAGTCAAATTAAACTCAGGTGGCAATTATGCCTGGCATTCAAAGGATTAGGGCAAAATATGTCTATATAATCACATGTGTATTTTTTTCCTAGCAAATACAGAGGGGTGTAGATTGTGAACTAGCACACAATAACTCTTAACATTTAAAGCCTGTAAGTGTCCCATATTTGCTGTATTAAATTAACATGTCACCTTGTGTTTAAGTAGTTCTATTACCATGTGTCTGAAGGCTGAGGTAAAAGGAAAAGAAACAATTAGATAAATGACTCCTGCAATATTAAAATACATTGCACAGCGAATAGTTTTTTAACGTATTTTCAATATCGTGTGACCAGGTGAGGGCACTGCAGCAGTCTTTTCCCGTTCCAGTGGAGGAAAAGAATGTCTTACACGGTATGTTATTCAGTACAGATTATGAAGCAGAATTTTGCACGCCATAGAACCGGCGTAATCCTATCAAATAGCGGGAATAGAAGAGTCTGCATAAGCAACAGCTAAAAAATCCGAGTCTATTACCAACCTATCCACCACCAAAAAATATGTACTTTTCATTACAATGTTAACCTTTAAAGTGCCCATGTGGTTTATCTGGTACAGCATGGGCCCTGCCATTCCAGGTTCCCTTTTGATGCACCAGGTACGTCACAGGCACTTGCTAATTTTGTAGGGACAGGTTGACCGCTGCAATGGAGCATCCAGCACTATTGAAACAGACGTTGAGCTCCTACCACTTCCGTTTCCGGCATCCGAACACCAGTGGTGTGTTGTCATCGATCAGATGACGTGGAAGTGATGAATGTCTATCTGTTGATGCCAGACTCCTTTCACTGTAAAGGTTAAATCATGTTCTGTTCACATCTTTTCACGTGTTTTTCTCCGGTTCTACATGTTAGCTCATATCAGTCCAAAAAGCAGAAATAAATACAATTGAAACATGTTCCTATTTATTGTAACATGTTAAAACCTAGTACTTAAAAAAAAACTTTTGAGCAGTGTGTCTCAGATCATAGAAGGCAAAAAACAGGTCGATTTAACCATTTCAGTCTCGCAGCCGTTCCAGTAAATCGGTATCACGAGATACCTCCTCCGCGGTAATTCGGTTGCGAAGCACATAGGGGAGGATGGTTCTCCTCCCTCGTTTAGGTACAGTTCACCACTGCAGTGAACGTCATTAGGGCACTCAAGTGGATGAGTTGTGCAAGGCTATGTTTTATTATGTAAAAATAAATCTGAACATGTTTTATTGAATTTATTGGTGCGCAGGGCCATTTGTCCCTTTTTTTTTGATTGCTAATCAGCTAAAATACTCAGTAAACCAAAAAATTATTAACAACAATTTTCATAATCCAATGAAACCGAGCCTTTCATGGTGAATAACCCCTAAACTGATGCTGCTTTATTTCCTCAGTTAGATTTTATTTTAAATCATTTTTATGTGATTTTTTTCAATTGTGTTTTTTTTTTAATTGAGAATTTTGTTATTAATTATAACTTTTTGTATTAGGACAGCTGAGTGGTTGTAATGCTGATGCTAAAAATCTGTGAGACTGACTCCAAATCAGTGTGACTCACAGAACATCAGTGAGAGCTGACATGTCTGCGTGAGTAATAGTGTATATATATGTGTGTGTGTTTGTATGCTTGTTTCTGTGTGTATGCTTGTTACTGCTTGTGTCAGCATGTTTGCAAGGACATGTTTATTCTATAAACAAAAGCTTGTGGGAGTTTCAAGTCTTCTCGAGAGAGGCTGCTAGATGGCAACAATGCTCCTGATAAAAGAAAAGTTTTTTCTTGAATGAGAAGACATGAAGGACACAAATAAAGACTCCTATATGTTTTTGCCAATGATTAGTCTCTCTGTGGCTTCCAAAGTAATACAGTAGGAGGAGCAGATTAGATCCTATTGACTTCTCCTCTAGTTCTACTGGCAATATTCTGTTCTCTCTCATAAATTGAAGACATTTTCTGTCAGGGATTATTCTTCCAGCTATGCAATTGTTAGATCCCTTATTCAATATGTTTTGAAGCCGTTTCCCCTTATTAGGGAATACTTCAGCCGCATTTTTTTGAATGGGGCTAAAAACTCCCCTGTCACGAATGGCACACCTGTGAGAATGTGACTTGTAAATGTGACAAGGGTTAATTCACAGAGCTACCCACCTGTCCCATTTTTCACACCCGGAGGGTCCCTCAAATGAGTAATATCTCCCCTCAATCGGTCCCAATATATATATATCTCGAAAGCTCGCACAAATAAAAGCATTTCGTTAGCCACAGAACGGTATCATCTATTTATTTTTTGATTTTATATATATATATATATATATATATATATATATATATATATATATATATATATATAATCTCTTAAGTATCTTCCGTCACCAATAATTTATGCCAGGTTGTACTTGCAGGATTTTTGATCCTTGTTTACTAACAAAAATATGTAATCAACATGCAAAATTGTATTGTAGCAATATGTGTCCAAAAATACAATCACACTCTTCAAAGAGTGTAAAAATTCAATTAGAGCCCAAAAGACAATACTTATTACATTTTAATTTTAATATATAAAAGTAGTACAGTGCTTAAGTTACAGAAAATGATTATTACAAAACACATAGTACAATGTATGCAGACAGGTTCGTAAAATAAAAATGAGAAATATAGAAAATGTAATTTACGTTACCGCATAATATTAATCAGATTCCTCAAAGGATCTTGAGTTTAAAATATGAGATTTAATTTGTATTTTTTTCAACGGCTTACTCCTAAATTTGAGAGACAAACGAATATCTGACCTTAGCACCTTTACAATCATGCATTGTTTAGCATTATTTAATTGGTCTGATCGAAAATGGTACAAAGCTATATTTGTAATTCTCATAAATCGTTGTCAGATCCCCAGTATCTTTATATTTAGTCATTTATACAGACATGGCCTGTTGTCCTAGTCACACCCTCTGGCGTTGTCCAGACCCTCAAGGAATTCCTTTTCAGTTATAGTAAAAGGGTTTTTGCTGTTAGAAAGAGTTGTGACTTCGGGAGCCAATCACCCCACTTTCCAAAGCAGGCTTTGGCCCCAGATAACCTTCCTTTTAGACAAACACAGAAAACCAAGCAAGGTTCCTGACCCCTAATAAAAACAATACATGTATTTTTAAGCTGCACTTGTAACTCACGTTAACCGTTTGTGTGCCAGTTTATTCAAATACTGAATATTTTCTAGCATTATCATGACATCCTCTAACAAGGAGGGCTTCACAGCATACAGAACATGGGCTTAATTTTCTGAGTTCTGCATTCAAGCTGCAGTTCAAGCAATATCCTACGTGTATTTAAAAAAAAATCAGTTCTGTACTATGAGAAAATACAGTACTTGTAGCATTAAAAAAAAAGTTAAGACATTTTTAATGTATTATAATTTAATAGGCATTTTTGTTTCTATAGCATTCATTTACAAAGTCACATCCTCTTCTCAAACTGTCTCTGAATCTTGAGCCCTGTCCTCTCTCTAGCAGTGCAACAATTGTATCTAGTGACTGCCTGGTCACATGATCTTCCAAAGAACTTTGCATCTTGGATCTTCTGCTGCACTGGCAGAGATTTAGTGAGCACCGAGCCGAATCTTCGCCGATCGGTCACAGGAGAACGGATCAATCGGCAACTTAGCTAATCACTTATCAGTGTGCAGATTGTATTGATGTACATATTGAATAGATTTTTTTTTTAAACAGCAGCTTGAACGGCTGCTTTAATGAGGGTGTTTGATTTCACAATTTTTCACAATTATTATTTCAAACAAAACATTATCTCCAAGGTCAGTAATATGCAACTGATAATGGCTGCTGTCATGATAATATCATGAGTTATGCTTCAGGGGTTAATGTGGTTACCGTTTGTTTTAAAAATACATGTAGCCGGGCTCCTCATTTACCTCCGTATCAGGCGGGGGAGCTGCAGCTTGTGGGAGAACTGCTCTGGTGCTCAGGTGCAATTGCCGGTTCAGGGCGCTGCCATCTTTATTGTCCGCGCATGCACAGGAAACAAGTCGCGCATGCGCAGAGAGTCCCGAGGTTGCAGTGGCCATCTTAGCCCTGTGCGCATGCGCAGAAGCCCAACAGTAGCGGCGGCCATCTTATAATAAGCTCCGCAGGGGAACTACATATCCCAGCATTCTCTGGGCAGGAGATCACATGATGCGCAGCAGCCACTAGGGCTCCGGGGATCTCTGTGAGGAGAAGAGATACATTTGGCGTGCTCAGGACCGCGTGCCAGTCAGAAGGGGAGCAGCAACAGAGCAGGTAGTGTCCAGGGAGCAGTGCTTCCCTGGACTAGGCCTAGAGTTGCCCCGCAGGCCTCAGTTAGGCCCTGAGTCCCTTCAGCTTGTGGTACTACAAGGAAGGCCCCAAGATAGGGATGCTTCTCCTAAGCTCACCACAGTTGGTGATAGTTCACCGGTGATGGACGCCACGCAGTGTGCGCGGCCAGCGGTCTGATCCCACACTACCGGCACTCTACCAGTGTTACGCCGATGCTCGCCACAAACCGGGACCGGACCGCGGGGCTGAGGTGGGGTTATATAATCACCGACCTGAGTCCACGCAGACTGATCCGGAGTGCGCAGTTCATAGTCGTACATCGCAGGGTCAGGATTGGAGAAGGCAGCATCGTCGTTAATGAAGCAGGAGTTCGGCAACAGGAAATCAGGAGTGCCCCGCTTCAGCTTAGGAGCGTGAGCGCGGGGGTGGCTTCTGCGCGAGGAGCGGCCTCGGCCCATGACGCCGATCTCAGCAGGAGGAGACAGCAGGCTGGCCGAAGTTCACCGCAGGGCAGCGTCGGGAAGAACCAACGCTTCAGCGCAGAAGTCCAAGGCAGGTCACTGCAAGAGGATCGCAGCAAGCCGCAGGAAAGGAAGGGTAGCCACTGCTAGGAGGGAATGCAGCAGGTACCGGTGCTGGCAACACGCTTCAGCACAGACGTCCCGGGTAGGCCACTGCAGGAGAATAGCAGCAGGCCAGTGCTGGCATCAACGCTTCAGCACAGACGTCCAGGATAGGCCACTACAGGAGAATAGCGGCAGGCCACAGGACAGGAAGGGTAGCTACTGCTAGGAGGGAATGCAGCAGTACCCAGTGCTGGCATCAACGCTTCAGCACAGACGTCCGGGGTAGGCCACTGCAAGGAGATAGCAGCAGGCCAGTGCTGGCAACAACGCTTCAGCACAGACGTCCAGGACCAGGCCTCTGGATACTCAGGAACTTGGAAGGTAAGAACGCTAGGAGAGAGGCCTGGGGTGGTTTGTGGCAGAGTCAGTAACATAGAGATATGAATAGTTATGCTCGGCCCTGGTTCAGAGCCAACGCCTAGAATATAAAGGGCGGAGATCCAATCACAGGAGGAGGGTGTGTGAGAATTCCTCCAATGAAGTAGCACAGGGCAGAAGCTGCAATGAGAGGCAGCACCTGTGCCATAGATTGCCAGAGGAAGCCTGCAACTGCACAGATCTGCAAGGCAATAGTCAAAGCCAGTAGTGGATTCCTTACAGTACCCCCCCCCCTTCAGGTGAGACCTCCGGACGAACAAGATCCATCACAGATTTGGGGGACATGGAATTGTTCCTAAACCTCCTTAGGCGAGAGGTGGCGTTGAAAGCCCATAGTTTGTTGGGATTCCTTACAGTACCCCCACCACTGGGTGAGAAGCCTGGGTGAACAGGACCATTCATAGGTCTGGGAGACATTGAGTTGTTCCTGAAGTGTCTCCGGCGAGAATTAGGTCCACAATCCAGATGTACATTGGCGAGTGCCATGAAAGACAGCGGTGGTACTGCAGTTCTTGGTACATGGACAATGGGACCTGAGGGCTCCGGAATGGGAACATCGGAAGGACAGTAGCCAGGTGTCCGGTGCATAGTAATAGTCCAAGAGTACGGGACACAGGACACAGATTGTCGGACAAAAATGGCAGAGGGACCTTCAGAGAAGGCAATGTCTTTGGTGAAATCAGCACGGAGGAAGTTGCGAGAGTCTTTAGCTTCCAAGGAATTCCGGGTGGTGGTTAGCAAGGGAATGGGGCGGGAGGGTTCACTACACACTATTGCAGCGGTACTTTTGATACCAAGCAGGGTTGCTATCCCAAGCAATTTGCGAGAGTCTGTAGCAGTGTGTATGCAACTCATGGTACTGGCAGTTGAAGAAGGATCCGCTTCCTTTGGTTTGTGATCTTTAGAAAGAATCAAATCCGAAATTGTGGCCTTGGCGAAGGACATAATAAGCATGTCTATACCCATAGTGGACCCATAGAGAACAGGAACGGACGCTTCAGGTAGAGCGACGAGGTCCAGTAAGGGTGTCTTCGTCTTAGGGAGAGGCCAATTGCCATACAGAACGTGCACTTTGGGCACCGCACAGAGACCTGCGAGTAAGGAGTCCGTTTGAAAGGTGAGAAAACAGATTTTATCCAAAAAACAAGGCAGGCGGTTAAGCGGTGCATCAACCTTAGGGAAAAAAGTCTTGGGGTTAAAGCTGGGTGCCTCCAACACAGAGAAAGAAGACAGAGAACTAGAGCTTGGCTTCGGAGTGGAGGTCCCAGGTACCCAGTTCTCACATGATACTGTGGGAGAAGCAATGCAAATTGTTACTGTTTTAAACATAGGGTTTTTAACATCGGTAGCTCCAGGCACCTTTTTGAGAGGTAACCCTAGTTTTGGGACAGGACAGTCAATAGCAAGTACCCCAAGTATTGTGGAAGACACAGAGAAAAATAAGTCCATTTTAAAGACGGGATCTTCTGAAAAAAGGGAAAGTTCCAAATGCGATACCCCTGAGTTTGTGGTAGTAGACATACAGTCAGTAGTGGATACCCCGAATACTGTGGGCGAATCAGCGTGAAACAGTATTATTACAGGAATGGGCATCCCAGACTTAAAGTAATTTTTAATCATCCCGGAGGCTGTGGCATGATCCGTGAGAGAAACTGGGGTAAACTCTCCAACAGACACAAGGGACCTCTTGCTTGTTACAGAATTGGGTCCCTGAGAATCCCTAGTGAGGGCATCAGACTCCATGGGAGACTTAGTGACAGGGCTTTTGGAACTGATTAAAGGAATTGCAGGTATCACAGATTTAATAGGAGAAATACCTTGCAAAACAGAAATTTTAGTAAAGGTGATAGGCATCACAGATAGAACAGACAGAAGTAAGCTAGGCAAGGTTGCTTCTATAACAGAAGATTTGGCAGCGGCAAAGCTTAACTCAGCGGCTGCTGGAGAACTTTGAACTACAGTGAGAAGGGACTGCAGATTTACAAAGTCAGGGATAAAGGGAGTCTCAAACTTGAACGCCTGATCCTTCAAAAAGAAGGGCCCTAACTTTAATGGTACTGAGGGAGCAACAGCAGATACGCTGATCTCAGTAGGGGTCATTTGGAAAGCAGCATAATATGTACTGTTCGCTTTAAACCCTAGGATTTGAGAAAAGGAGAACTCAGACAGTGCAAGTGGGGCAACCACGCCTGTGCTGGTCTCTGAAGTGGGTATTTGGGAAAGAGTGTCTGGGACATCAGAAACGACAACAGATTCCACGAAAAGGGGTCTATGCTCAGAAGCAGGGGTCTCAGCTCTCTGAGTGACAGACGGGGTGAGTGAAATACCTAGGAGTAGGGATTCTGCGAACAGGTTTAGAGAAACAAACGGCTCCAGAATACTTTTTACTGGAGCCAGTATTATTGCCGAAAGTTCAGGAGGCATAGCCCCGAGAATTTTAGCCGAGTCAGAGGACAAAAGGGGTTGATCCTCTGAGGCTAAGGAGGTGTCCCTGACTGACGAACTAAAGGGATCTACCAAGGAAGGTTCACAGGGCTGACCTGCAGGGGTTAACATAGGAAAAACCCCAAGGGTTAAATTACTCTGTACCTGAGAATCAGAGAAATAGAAGCTAGTCTCCGAGAGTGGGGTCATAGGAGGTTCTGCCTCTTGCCCTAGGGACCTATCATTAGACTGTGGAATACTAGGGTTAGCAGTAGGAACCTCACAGAGCAGACTAGCAGGGGTTAATACAGAAAAAACCTCGGAAACAGAGCTTAGAATTTTTGGTTTAGGAAAAGAGGGCAAACAGGATTCATTCTCTGGTGCTAGGGAAGACACACTGACCTGGGTACTGCAGGGATTTACAGTGGGGAACGCATAAGCCTGACTAGCAGGGGTTAAGACCGAAATAACCTCAGGGACAGAACTTAGGGAGGTTAACTCAGGATTAGGGAGCGTGGCAGCTTCTTCCTTAGCGGGCAGCGACAGAGAAATGGTTTGACCATTCTTAGGAGAGAGAGGTAACCCCACAGGTTTAGTAACAGGACTGGCAGCACAGAGAATCTGCCAAGCAGCAGCATAGCTGGCAAGGAGGGGATCCTGTTCTATTATGTGAGTGTCTAGTGTTGAGGAAAGTACATGGAGTGTATCTTGAGACTGGGCCAACATGAGGAGGGCGCTCTGTTCCACTAGATGAATGTCCAGTGATGAGGCCAGGGCATAGATTGCCTCTTGGGCGTCGGCCAGTTCCATAGGGTTCACATTATCCCAGGTTAAAGGGGAATCAGGGGAGCGAATACATTCGGCTAGAGACTGTTTTAAGTTCAGGATACAGTAAGCCTTAATAAAGAGATCACAACGGCATTGTCTTTGCAAAGGGGTTAAACCTTCATAGGTAAACATTTCATCCATCAGGGGTATTACTTCACACAAATACTGGCCTTCATAGTGGGACTGATACGCAGGCCGGGACATAACTTCAGTTGGTAAATTGCCATCCCCCGCCACGGCGCGGTCCGGTTTTAATGGGCCGAGCATACTGTTACGCCGATGCTCGCCACAAACCGGGACCGGACCGCGGGGCTGAGGTGGGGTTATATAATCACCGACCTGAGTCCACGCAGACTGATCCGGAGTGCGCAGTTCATAGTCGTACATCGCAGGGTCAGGATTGGAGAAGGCAGCATCGTCGTTAATGAAGCAGGAGTTCGGCAACAGGAAATCAGGAGTGCCCCGCTTCAGCTTAGGAGCGTGAGCGCGGGGGTGGCTTCTGCGCGAGGAGCGGCCTCGGCCCATGACGCCGATCTCAGCAGGAGGAGACAGCAGGCTGGCCGAAGTTCACCGCAGGGCAGCGTCGGGAAGAACCAACGCTTCAGCGCAGAAGTCCAAGGCAGGTCACTGCAAGAGGATCGCAGCAAGCCGCAGGAAAGGAAGGGTAGCCACTGCTAGGAGGGAATGCAGCAGGTACCGGTGCTGGCAACACGCTTCAGCACAGACGTCCCGGGTAGGCCACTGCAGGAGAATAGCAGCAGGCCAGTGCTGGCATCAACGCTTCAGCACAGACGTCCAGGGCAGGCCACTGCAAGGAGATAGCAGCAGGCCGCAGGAAAGGAAGGGTAGCCACTGCTAGGAGGGAATGCAGCAGTACCAGTGCTGGCATCAACGCTTCAGCACAGACGTCCAGGATAGGCCACTACAGGAGAATAGCGGCAGGCCACAGGACAGGAAGGGTAGCTACTGCTAGGAGGGAATGCAGCAGTACCCAGTGCTGGCATCAACGCTTCAGCACAGACGTCCGGGGTAGGCCACTGCAAGGAGATAGCAGCAGGCCAGTGCTGGCAACAACGCTTCAGCACAGACGTCCAGGACCAGGCCTCTGGATACTCAGGAACTTGGAAGGTAAGAACGCTAGGAGAGAGGCCTGGGGTGGTTTGTGGCAGAGTCAGTAACATAGAGATATGAATAGTTATGCTCGGCCCTGGTTCAGAGCCAACGCCTAGAATATAAAGGGCGGAGATCCAATCACAGGAGGAGGGTGTGTGAGAATTCCTCCAATGAAGTAGCACAGGGCAGAAGCTGCAATGAGAGGCAGCACCTGTGCCATAGATTGCCAGAGGAAGCCTGCAACTGCACAGATCTGCAAGGCAATAGTCAAAGCCAGTAGTGGATTCCTTACAACCAGAGACACTTTACAGGGACACACACCGTGCGGGAGATCCCTCCAGTGGTGGATGGAAAGAATCCGGTAGAAGCGGCGTGGGATCATTCTGCAGTCCGACGGATCAACATCTTATGGTTGTCCTGGTCTGGACTGAGACCAGGAGAGGTACCACGTGCACCAACTGCCAAACACACAGTGGG
This sequence comes from Ascaphus truei, assembly GCF_040206685.1. NCBI lineage: Eukaryota > Metazoa > Chordata > Amphibia > Anura > Ascaphidae > Ascaphus > Ascaphus truei. The sequence goes on along the minus strand of NC_134486.1, from coordinate 207,131,989 downwards.
TAGTCTACTCCACACAAACACTAATTAGGTAGGCCTGAACTCTGTGGGTTCCACCGGGGTAGCGTTGTGGTGTGGGTATATTTTGCGAGGCCGGTATGGTATTGGGTTACGCTGTGCGTACTACTATGGTATAAGGTTAAATGTTGTCAGTAAAGACAAGTTGTTATACCACCGTGTGTATATTTATTCTTTACTATGGGGGTTCCTGGGAAGGGGCTATCCTGCTAAGCAAGGATCCTTCTGAGGTAGAAGCGCTAATATCCAGGACATAGGACAACCCCAGGCTTCCAGCAGTGGAGGGTTAGGCCTCCTGTTAGCCAAGCAGGTAACGGCAGCAGAGGTAGTTTCCTTAGATACGGGGAAAACGGGGCTACATTTGAAGGCGCTGCTGAGAGTCAGACCTGGGGTGCCCAAACTTAGTACAACTAAATTATGTCGTCAAACATATCGCTACCGTCCCGGCGGGAGCTCTCTGAATGGGTCTTGAAAAGCTACGTACCACGCCAACAGGTGTTCACTGTTGGACAAGATCCCGCCGACACCTCCTTATACAACATCTGCTTACTACTAGGGCAGTATCCAGGCCTACAGCATGCGAGGGTCCTAGCCTACCGAACAGACCCAGAAAGGGTATGGTGCGCTTCGCTAGTCAGCAGCGGATGCGACTTAACAGAAGAAGGAGGTCCACCCACCTTTTGGCTACATTCAGGGGTTGATAGCGGGTGCCCTATCATCTAACCAGAAATACCAGTGAAGGTGGAGCTTCCTAGTTTCTCCACTGATCTACAGGAAATCCCCATGCTTATGTCTTCACCTTCCCTGGGAAGTCCTTGCAGGAGCGAAGCTAGTGCTGCATCCGGCCACAGCCGCCGATCTGGTCATGTCAGTCCTAGCTCCCACCGATCGGATGATATTCAGATTCTTGCTGAAGCCATACAGCAGTTGACTGGGAATAAGAGCGAGTCAGCTTCAACACACTATTACCGTAAGGTAAAAGTCTTTTCAGGGATAAAGTCAATGCCAGTCGGTGAAGAGGCATTGGAGGCCTGGAAGGGTTACACCTTGCAAGTCCTGGAGGAATGGTCTTGCACCATAAAGAGGAAACAGCTAATGGAGTGTCTAAAACCCTCCGCCTCTACGATGGTGAGAATGTACCGAGACCAGAATACCGATGTTAAGGTACAGATGTTAGTGGCCTCATTGACGCGGATCTTCGGCCTAGAAGAGGACTAAAGTAAACTCTGGTCCAAATACTACCGTCTTAGACAGAAAGAAAGGGAAGACCTGTCCAAATTTATTCAGCGGATCCAGTTAGTTTTGTGGGACATACGTTCCCATGAAATTAGTCCAGCCTCTGAGGTAAATGAGTATCGCAGGAAACAGTTCTTAAGGGGAGCTATACCCACTCATCAAATAGTAATTATGATTCGGTGCTCCTTGCTACAAGGGAGTCCTCCTACACTTGAAGATCTCTTGGGCATGGTGAAAGGGCATGAAGCCTATACCCATTTGCACACCCCAAAGAAGCATAAAGAATCCTGCAAGGAAGAGACCAAAGGGGCGTCGGTTCAGAAGCCTACGGAGACAGAAAGTGCGATAGACACCCCTCCTTCAGCGGCGCCTGTGTCCCCACCCAGGGTGCCTAGAAGGTCGGGCCCTTATCCTGTAGCAAAAGAAGGAAAAAGCAGTACACTACCAAGTAGCCAGGTGGTAAAAATTTAGTATTCTTTATTCAAAAAATTAACATCACCCAAGGGAGTTGTGCAACCTCCTACGCGGTTTCGGACGTTATGTCCTTTAATAAGGACCCTTATCCTTGCCTCAATGTCAACCGTGATACCCGCTGCTACAACTGTGGACAAGATGGTAATTTCTCTTAGAACTGTCCAAAGCCAAGAAGAGCCACCTCTGGGGCCTCCGCCTTTACTATGCAGACAGCGCAATCGCTCTCCACGCTACCGGAGAGCGTTCCGGAGTTCAGCTCCGATGAAGCACCTCAATCGGACGCCTATAGTTGAGTGGGACCGGCCGCCATTACAAGAGTTCTAGTGGAGGGGATATACCTGTACTCCTCTTCACTACTGTGCAAGTACGATTGAACCTACCACAGCTGGACACCAACAAAACCCACCCCATGGAGGTGGAGGCTCTGGTATGTCCAGAGCCCTGGGAACATCCTAGTTCCCCAATCATATTGGGCACCAACGCCGATGTGGTGTGGGCAGTGGTCCAGGCTTATCTACAAGAGGTCGGCGAGCTACCCCTATCCTCTCTCTAAGCATCCATCCGGTACTAAAAGAAGAATGCTGTAGGATCATGGCCCAATAGGGTTATGGTGAACTATTCAATAATGAGAAGGGGTTGGCAGAGATTCCACCAGGGGGAGTGAGGCACATAGCCACGGTGTGCAGCTATCCAGGCCGTGATGAGGCCGACTGGTACTTCTCCCTAGAGACTACACCCGAAGAAGATGGCAAGAGAGGGTACAAGATGGTCCCAAAGAAAGAGAGTGAAAGTCCGCAATTCCTGGAAGAATTACGGTGACCATCCAGAACATCTCACCCCACACCATACCATTTGATGTCAGTCAAAGACTGGGTCGGATATACCCGGCAACATCTGTAGAAACTATGGCTCATGTGAACGCCGCTACTGTGCAAGAAGAGCCTGCTGGGTTGCAGTTTGACTTCGGGGACTCGACCCTATCCACGAACTGGAAGAAACGGCTAAGTGCAAAATTGGAGGAGTGTGCCGTGAGATGTTCGTCACCAGCGAGATGGATGTGGGCTGCAGCAAGAGCGGCCAACACATGATCCGGCTGAACGAATTCACGCCATTCCAGGAGCGTTGCAGGCGCATCGCTCCCAGAGATATGGAAGACGTGAGGGACATCCTGAAGGAGATGGAGACGACGGGCATCGTAACAGAATCCCGTAGCCCCATATGCCTCTCTGATCGTGGTAATACGCAAGAAAAATGGGTCTGTCCGCCTGTGTGTAGACTACCGGACCCTGAACTGTCGTACGGTCCCTGACCAGTACACTCTATCGCGGATAGAAGAGATCCTCAACGCATCGGGAAGCCAGTGGTTCTGCGTGCTGGACCTGAGGTCTGGGTACTACCAGGTACCTATGAGCTCTGAAGACCAGGAGAAGACAGCGTTTGTCTGTCCCCTCGGATTCTATCAGTTCAACTGAATGCCCCAAGGGATTGGCGGTGCCCCAATGACCTTCCAGAGGCTGATGGAGAAAACCATCGGAGATATGAATCCTCGGGTATGCCTAGTCTACCTGGATGATATCATTGTTTTCGGTAAGACTCTAGAAGAGCACGAGGAATGCCTTCTGAAGGTACAGATGAGACCACGAGTATTCTAAAGCTTGCCTTAAACTAGCCCGGTTACATTCTGGGTATGTGCTGGGTGTAACCTGGCTAGTTTAAAGCATTTCTGCATTGACTAATGACCGATAGGATTAACACAGCAGGTGTCCCTGGCAGTCCCATTCAGTTTGAATGGGACTGCCAGGGACCCCCGCTGTTAATCTGATGGGCCATTAATCAATGCAGAAATGCTGGGTCTAGTTTAAGGCAAGTTTAAGGCATGTATCCAGCATGTACCTGGGTGTACCTGGGCCTTTTTGGCGATTGCCACTGGTTTGTGTTAGAATAACCGTGGTCACTACAGTACTAGATCGACTAGGAAAATGTAAGGAATCTGCTCCTGGGTTTGGCTGAAACCTATTCCTTACAGAACTATGGCGTTTCTAGACAACTCCCCCTTGTATCTGCAATCAGTATCACCTGTGCTTGCAATCACTACAGCTCTGTCTCTGTGCTCTGTCATTGGAGGAATGCCCTCACACCCCTGTCCTTTGATTGGCTCCCTGCCCTTCTTAAACTGGGCTCTCCCTTTCCTCAGGGCTGAGCATAAACCAAGATTCACTTGGATGTAACTGTGTTTGCCACAAACACGCCTGCCTTAGCCTTGCCTTTTTCCAGTAGCCTGCTGCATATCCTCCTTGCAGAGGCCTGTGTCCTGGTTCCTGTAGCCTGCTGCATATCCTCCTTGCAGAGGCCTGCTTCCTGGTTCCTAGTTCCTGTAGCCTGCTGCATATCCTCCTTGCAGAGGCCTGGTTCCTGTGATGAAGCGCTGGATCCCCAGTGCTAACCTTCGGTGTTCCTTGGCCAGTCTGCATTCTCCTCTTGCAGAGGCCTTCATCATGGGCCGCTCCCGCTCCTCACGCAGAGGCCCTTCCTATGTGGCAGCTTCTACGCTGAAGCGCTACGCACCTGTCTTCTTGTTGCCGAACCCCAGCTTGGATATCGTGAACCCTGTCTTCTCTAGCCCCGACCCCGGCTTGTCTACGGATTACCCTGCCTTCTCCAACCCTGACCCGGCTACGTCTGACCATGGAATCCGCACTCCGAACCTGACTCCTAGGTTTAAGGTCGGTGTATATGCATCCCTATCTCAGCCCTGTTGTCCGGTCCCGGTTTGTGGCGAGCACGTCTGTTACAGAAAAGAATACCTGAAGTTGTCCCTGGATAAATGCAGGTTCTGCCGAAAGTCAGTCACCTCTGTGTGTCATATAGTGTTCGCAGACGGAGTGGTTACCGACCCCGCTAAGGTCGAAGCCGTGCCAAATTGGCACAGACCAGACAACGTGATGGACGGCGGTTCTTCCTGGGGTTCTGCGGATACTACCGCCACTTCGTAGAAGGCTACTCCAGCAAAGCTAAGGTCCTAAATAACCTCCTGAAGATCTACCCGGAGGAATTTCGGCAGAAGGTCGCATCCCCCAAACACCCTTCAGAGACAAGTGGACGTCCACCTTCGAAAAGGCATTCACTGTTCTCAAGCAAAGTCTTACGGAACTTACGGAAGCACCGGTCTTGGCCTGTGCTGATCCCGAGAAGCCGTATATTCTGCATGTGGACGTCAGCTTCAATGGGCTGGGAGCTGTACTGCACTAGAATTATCCTGCTGGCCTTAGCCCAGTGGCGTACGTGAGCCGAAGCTTGACACCAAGTGAGCGAAACTATCCGGTTCATAAACGAGAGTTCCTTGCACTCAAGTGGGCAGTAGTCGAAAAACTTCTAGACTAATTATCCCTTTTGAAGTACGGACAGACAACAACCCGTTGACCTATATCTTGATTTCCGTCAAACTGGATGCCACTAGCCACCCACCGGTGGGTGGCGGCACTATCAAATTACAAGTTCACCCTAAAATACAAAGCGGGGCCCTTAAACATTGGAGCCGATGCCCTGTCCAGAAGGCCTGGACTGAGTTTAACGAGACGATGGCCCGTGGGAAGAAATCCCTGGACTTGGGATGCGGGAAATGTGCTCCACTGCTGCAATAGTGGAAGACAAAGTTGCATTCTCCGAGCTGAGAGTAGCCTATTCACTGGGATGTCAGCCCACGGCACTCCCTGCTGCCTACTACCATCGAGACAGCATGTCAGTCACCCAAGATTATATCATCAGCTGGAAAGAATGAATAAGGTACCAGATGCAAGATCCGGTTGCTAGAGCTTTACGCCAAGCCATTCAACAGAACAACCCCTCCTTGGTGATGCACTCTCTTACTGACACAGTCACGGTCATCATGAGGGAATGGGACAAGTTCTGCATATAGCGTGGTCTCCTCTACAGGATCATTCCATACCATCCCGATAGGAGACAGCTGGTACTGACCCAATGCTTGGAGTACCAGGTTCTACGATCACTGCATGATGAGCACAGACATCTTCGGTTTAGTGAGAGACAGATTTTTCTGACCCAAAATGCAGAAGTCCGTAGAACGCCATTGCTGGAAGTGCCTGAGGTGTATCCAGCGGAAGACACTGCCCACCCGTGCAGCTCCAATGGGTCACCTAAAAAGCTCAGGTCCCATGGATCTAGTCTGCATGGACTTCTTGTGTATAGAGCCCGTTTCAAGAGGCATCGGAAATGTGCTGGTGGTGACCGACCACTATACACGGTATGCCCAAGGATCAGAAGGCGATAACAGTGGCTAAAGTGCTGTGGGAGAAATATTTAATCCACTACGGTCTGCCGAATCTGATGCACTCTGACCTAGTAAGAGACTTTGAGAGCAAGCTTATCAAGGAGCTTCTCAAATTGCTCAATATCCAAAAGGACTACTCCATATCATCCAGAGGGAGACGCTTTGCTGGAGAGGTTCAACCAAACCCTGCACGACATGCTAGGCCACCCTAAAGGGCTCCCAGAAAGATGAATGGAGCAAGCACGTTGAAGCACTGGTACATGCGTACAACTGCACCAGACATTAATCTACATGGTTCACACCATACTTGATGATGCTGTTCAGGCAAGAGGCACGAATGCCTGTGGACATCGGGTATCTACAGATGGGGTACCAAATATGGCACTCTATAAATATGTAAAGCGACTCCAGGACAGCCTGCATCTCACATATCAGTTGGTGGAAGAAGCCTCTTCCCAGTTGAACGCATGCAACAAGCGAAGGTATGACCACATGGTCTGCTATCGGGAACTTCGACCCAGAGACGCTGTTCTCCTACGCAACCTAGGGATCCCCGGCAAACACAAGCTGGCCGACCGCTGGCGCAACGGGCCCTTCGAAGTAGAATACCAGATGCCAGGCATCCCTGTCTACCGAGACGCGGGTGGCAGGGTAAGGGTCTGGCACAGCAATCACTTGCTGCCCATCCCGCAAGTGGGAGAAAGTGACCCAAAACAGAGACAATGGTAGTAGCCAGTGATCCAGAGGGGTCTGAAGAGAATCCCGAGGCGATAGAAGAATCAAATCAGGATCCTATGGAAGGAACCTCCGCTGGTTCAAATGGAGACTGGTGGGCACCTCCCGAAGGAGCAACAGGTAATTGGTCCATGCCTTATGTACCCACCCCAGTGGCTTCAACAAGCTGTCCTCTGGACCCCAGAAGTTCAAGTTTTGTCCCCCCTAAGAGTCTTTGTAGAGACTGAGTTATCCCTTAGAAACGGGCCAAGGCCCCAAGACTATGATAGACTCTTCCAAGTGGGAGACACTGAAGAAGAGCCACGCAGGAGCCAGCGAGTGAGACGCCCTCCTACTAGAGTGGCATATGATTCGTTAGGGGCACCTCATTATGAGTCTCAACAGCTGGCTCGGAGCAAGCTAGCTTCGATCATAAATATGTTTACAGAATTGTACAATATTGTGTAGAGTACTGCATCAGTTAAGTTATATGTTATATATGCATTTTTATTATAGAACTTTATGTGTTATGATGTTCCCAAGCGGGGTCTTTGGATATTCCACCAGGGGGGAGGATGTAGCCGGACTCCCCGCTTACCTCTGTTTCAGGCGAGGGAGCTGCGGCTTGTGGGGGAACTGCTCCAGTGCACTGGAGCTCAGGAGCGAACACCTGTACAGAGCGTACAGGAGAAAAGTCGCACATGCGCAGAGAGTCCCGAGGTTGCGGTGGCCATCTTAGTGCGGTGCACATGTGCAGGAGCCCAACAGTAGCGGCGGCCATCTTATAATAAGCTCCACAGCGGAACTACATATACCAGCATACTCTGGGTGGGAGATCTCATGATGCGCAGCAGCCAATAGGGCTCTGGGAATCTCTGTAAGGAGTAGAGATCAAATTGGCATGCTCAGGACCAAGTGCCAGTTGGAAGGGGAGCAGCAACAGAGCAGGTAGTGTCCAGGGAGCAGTGCTTCCCTGGACTAGGTCTAGAGTTGCCCTGCAGTTTCCAGTTAGGCCCTGAGTGCCTTCAGCTTGTGGTACTTTAGGGAAGGCCCCAGATAGGGACGCTTCTCCTTAGCTTACAACAGTTGGTGATAGTGCACCGGTGACTGACGCAATGTGGTGTGCACAGCCTGTGGTCTGAGACCAGACCACCGGCACTCTACCAGAGACACTTTACAGGGACACACTCCGTGTGGGAGATCCCTCTAGTGGCTGATGGAAAGGATCCGGTAGACGCGGCGTGGGATCATTCTGCCGTCCGTCGGATCAACATCTTCGGGTTGTCCTGGTCTGGACTGAGACCAGAAGAGTTACCACGTGCACCAACAGCCATACACATAGTGGGTAGCGCTACTCCATACGAACACTAATTGGGTGGGCCTGGACTCTGTGGGTTCCATTGTGAGGGCGGGTATTGTATTGGGTTACTCCAGCGGAGTGCAAACTGGGAAGGGGCGAAGGTCTCTGTAAACGGCACTTACCTTGGCTCCAGAGACACATCACCATGGCAATGCAGCGTCATGACGCCGATACTGGAGCCGAGGTAAGAGGGGGTGGGGGCACGGAGAGAGGGGAACAGCCAGCAGGGGGGCTCAGGGAAAAAAGATTGCGCTCCCCTGGGTTACGCTGTGTGTACTACTAGGTTAAGTGTTGTCAGTAAAAACAAGTTGTTATACCACCATGTGTATATTTATTCTTTACTATGTGGGTTTCTGAGAAGGGGCGATCCTGCTACGCAAGGATCCTTCTCAGGTTGAAGCGCTAATATCCAGGACATAGGACAACCCCAGGCTTCCAGCAGCGGAGGCTTAGGTCTCCTGTTTGCCAAGCAGGTTAATTGCAGCACAGGTAGTTTCCTTAGCTACGGGCAAAAGGGGGCTACATACAAAGAAATGTTTTATGGCCCATTAAACCCTTTGCCAGACCTAGTTTTAGGACTGATAGAATCTGGAGATAAGGGCATCTGTTTTGCCAGAGAGGGGATTATTTATGGCCCGTCTGACATCCAAGTAAACAGGACACTTTTAGCTGTACTTTCCAAAGCATTCTCTTGAAGTTCTGCAAGGTTAAGGGGGCGTGGCTAAGAAAGTATTCCACGAAAGAGTGAATTTATAAAAAAAATGAGGATATCCGTAGATAACCTCTATTCTAAAGTATAACGTTTATATATTTGTAATCGTTGCAAGGAGATGTATGCAATAAGACCACACATATATTGGTAAGAGGTGCCAAGGACAGATATCCATTTGTCACTCAAATTTAGGAGTAAGACGGTAAAATTAGTCTTGTTACATTCGTCATAATCTCCTCAATCTATTGATATGACTCACGTGTGTCTAAGTATTAGAGAAAAGAAGGAATGAGTGCGTTTATATATTGAGGCAAGAATTTAAACATCTTTTTGTTCTTTGTTGTAAACTCGTCAACATAGTAGCTGATTTACGACAGGGGTGGACTTATGTTGTTTCAATGGGGAAAATATAGTACATATGTCTTAGCAGGGTATTATGAAATCAGAATTCAACAAAAGGGTATTTGGGATCAAACATGTTCAATTTTCATATTTCTGCACCAGTGACCTCTCTGGGGGAAAACCTATGACATAAAACAGAAATTCCTATATAGTACCTTATCATATGTTTTATCCTGTTATTTTAAAAAACTGTTCTGCATTTATTGTAACTGTATGTTCTTGTAATTCTTTAACTGTAATATAAGCACTGTATTTGTATATATGTATATATGTATATATATATATATATATATATATATATATATATATATATATATATATATATATATATATGTATATGTGTATATACAGTGGTTGACAAATCACCAAAAAATCTACTCGCCACACAAAAAAATCTACTCGCCACCTAGTACCAAACGTGTGCTGCTTGGGCCAATATTTACTCGCCCGGCGGTTAAATCCACTCGCCCGGGGCAAGCAAATGTATAGGTTTGTCGAACACTGTGTATATATATATATGTATATATGCAGTGTTCGACAAATCACCCGAAAATCTACTCGCCCAACAAAAAAATCTACTCGCCACCTAGTCCCGCCCCCAACCCCGCCCCTAGTCCCTCCCCCAACCCTAGTCCCGCCCCCAACCCCGCTTTAAAAAAATATATATAAATAAAATACATTTAATAAATTCCTAGTCAGAACAACATTCGTTTTTGACATAAATGTATTTATTGTATTACATTATACTACAATTAGTCCTTGTTACGTACGTACGTGTGTGTGTGTGTGTGTGTGTGTGTGTGTGTGTGTGTGTGTGTGTGTGTGTGTGTGTGTGTGTGTGTGTGTGTGTGTGTGTGTGTGTGTGTGCGTAAATGTCGGATCTAGAAATAAAAGCCTGGTGTGAATGACTAGTTTCCTGAACCCCTTAACCAGTGTCTGGACGTCCCCGCTTCACAATATCTAAAGCAGCAATCCCGCCTGGGATCTTACCTGATCCGCAGTCCCTCAATGTCCAGGTACCCTCATTCCCGCAATGTTATACATTGGAGGGGATGTGTTCCCTACCTCTCTTCTGGGTTAGGGGGGTTCCGATGTCTTCCATGTGAAGCTTGAGTCAGATCTGGAAGAAAGCAGTATAGGTTATTTCGGTGAAGTATAGGGCAAGTAAGATATATATATAGGGTAAAAAAGAGATCCAGAGTATGGGGGAGAGAGAGAGAGTGTGGGGGAGAGAGAGAGTGTGGGGGAGAGAGAGAGAGAGTGTGGGGGAGAGAGAGAGAGTGTGGGGGAGAGAGAGAGAGAGTGTGGGGGAGAGAGAGAGAGTGTGGGGGAGAGAGAGAGAGTGTGGGGGAGATAGAGAGAGAGTGTGGGGGAGAGAGAGAGAGAGTGTGTGGGGGAGAGAGAGTGAGTGGGGGAGAGAGAGAGAGTGGGGGAGAGAGAGAGTGGGAGAGAGAGAGAGAGTGGGAGAGAGAGAGAGTGGGGGAGAGAGAGAGAGTGGGGGAGAGAGAGAGAGTGGGGAAGAGAGAGAGTGGGGGAGAGAGAGAGTGGGGGAGAGAGAGAGAGTGGGGGAGAGAGAGAGAGTGGGGGAGAGAGAGAGAGTGGGGGAGAGAGAGAGAGTGGGGGAGAGAGAGAGAGTGGGGGAGAGAGAGAGAGTGGGGGAGAGAGAAAGAGTGGGGGAGAGAGAGAGCATGTGGGGTAGAGAGAGACCGAGTGTGGGGGAGAGATAGAGAGACAGAGTGTGGATGAGAGACCGAGACAGAGTGTGGGTGAGAGACAGAGAGAGTGTGGGTGAGAGACAGAGAGTGACAGAGAGAGGGTGAGAGAGAGACAGAGAGGGTGAGAGAGAGACAGAGGGTGAGAGAGAGACAGAGGGTGAGAGAGAGACAGAGAGAGGGTGAAAGAGAGAGGGTGAGAGATGGAGAGAGAGGGTGAGAGACGGAGAGAGAGGGTGAGAGACAGAGAGAGAGGGTGAGAGACAGAGAGAGAGGGTGAGAGACAGAGAGAGAGGGTAAGACAGAGAGAGAGGATGAGACAGAGAGAGGGTGAGAGAGAGAGACAGAGAGAGGGTGAGAGAGAGTCAGAGAGACAGAGAGAGGGTGAGAGAGAGGGAGGGTCAGGAGGTGGGTGACTGGGTGACGGTGACTGACTGTGAGCAGGTGATGTGACTTTGGGTGGGCAGGTGACGGTGGGCGTGGGTGGGTGTCTGTACACACACACACACACGCACACTGTCTCACACAGTCACACACAATCACTTAGTGACACACACAGCCACTCAGTCACCCACAGTCACTCACAAACACTCAGTCAAACAGGCACAGTCACTCAGTCACACACACACACACACACACACACACACACATTCAAACACACACACTCAGTCAAACACACACACACACTCAGTCAAACACACACACACACTCAGTCAAACACACACACACACTCAGTCAAACACACACACACTCAGTCAAACACACACACACACTCAGTCAAACACACACACACACACACACTCAGTCAAACACACACACTCAGTCAAACACACACACACACTCAGTCAAACACACACACTCAGTCAAACACACACACACACTCAGTCACACACACTCAGTCACACACATTCAGTCACACACACTCAGTCACACACACTCAGTCACACACACTCAGTCACACACACTCAGTCAAACACGCACACACACAGTCTCACATACACACACACACTCACCCGCAAGGCAGGGGGCCCTCCGTATTGCAGGGGTGGGGGGAGTCGCCCATGGCAGCGGGCCCTCCGCACGGTAGGGGGGGGTCCCACATAGTAGCGGGGGCTGGCCGCTCGGCAGCGGGCCCTCCGCACGGTAGGGGGGGGGTCCCACATGGTAGCGGGGGCTGGCCGCTCGGCAGCGGGCCCTCCGCACGGTAAGGGGGGTCCCACATGGTAGCGGGGGCTGGCCGCTCGGCAGCGGGCCCTCCGCACGGTAGGGGGGGGGATTCGCCTAATGGCAGGGAGGCATGTAAGGAAATTGAGGCATGGCACCCACGTGCACAGCCGCGCAACACAACCCCCCCTCCCCCGCGCCCATCTCCCGCATCCCAGGTTGTGTGCCCATGGGAGACAAGGGAGTGCCAAGCGGCAGGAGGCAAGATAGCGGCAAGGGAACAGTCTCTCCCCCCCTCCTCCTCCTCCCCCCCTCCTCCTCCTCCCTGTGGATGCAGCCACGGTGAGAGGTTGCTAGCAGCCGCCACAGGGGCTAAATATAAGGTAACACACCGGAGACAAGGGGTGAGGCATGAGGGTATGAGAGACATGGAGGGGAGGCATGAGGGTATGAGAGACATGGGGGGAAGCATGAGAGTATGAGAGACATGGGGGGAAGCATGAGAGTATGAGAGACATGGGGGGAAGCATGAGAGTATGAGAGACATGGGGGGAAGCATGAGAGAGTACCTACTGGTACCTCTGTGCAGAAAAGGTGGCGGACACCACAGGGCAGCAAGCGGGGATCGGGGTCAGGGGGGGAGGAGACCAGGGACAGGAGGGAGAGGAGATCAGGGACAGGAGGGAGGAGATTGGGGGAAGGGGCTAACCCAGCGCTGCCTTCCGGCCCTCTTCCCCGAGTTAACCCGTTCAGGGAGGGGGTTATTTATTTATTTAAAAAAAAAAATTGGCGCAAGCAGGGGAATTCATAGAGCCGCAGCAACGGCTCGCCAGCGTCCTAAATGCACCCGCCACGGGCGAGTAGTTATAATGAATTGTCGAACACTGTATATATGTATATATATATATATATATATATATATATATATATATATATATATATATATATCAAACACAGAGTTGCTGCCGCAATCAAAACCATCCCCCATAAATCAAAAAATAAATCACTAGGCCAGATGTAGGGTTAAATTTACCCTCTGGCGGTGCTAACAACCGGAGACCGGACAAAACAGCATCAGCAGTAAAGCTCCAAACAAGGAGATGGTCAGCACGGTGCAGCGGTGGGACACAGGAAAGTGAGTGGTAGGAGTATCTACAGTATACCACTCACTTTCCTGTGTCCCACCGCTGCACCGTGCGGACCATCTCCTTGTTAGGAGCTTTTTGTGTTTTGTATTGCTAATAAAATCCATTTTGTACTTTCACATTTTTCGTGTGCTTTCAACAAACCCTGTTTTTCTTAGTGTGTTCGTAGTGTGACAAACGGCTTACTCCGGGGCTCCGCCGTCTGTCCGGGACTGTTAGAACACGGTCTTTTAGGGTAGGTTAAATGATGAGGCGTCACGTGCTGTTCCTTTAAACAGGCTATGCCTGGTTTATTCAGTCCCAGGCACTGAGACTGCCACAGTGCATACAACAGAAACACAGCAAAACAAAAAGCTGCTCACCTGAGCAATAACTTAACTTAGGTTTTCCCTGACTCAGGGTTGAAGTGGCTTTTCCACTTCCAACAACAAAACAAGGTACTTTGCAGTTTTAGACAAAAAGGAACAGAATGATTTAACCTGTTTGGGGAGAGGCTTTCCCCCTCTCTGCTTCCAGCAGCCTTTCTGTCTCCAGGCTCTTGGAGAGAGGGAAGAGGAACCAGGAAATCAGTCTTAAATACCTGATTTCTAATTAGCATGACAGGTGACAGAAATCAGGCAGCAGACAAACTCTGGTCTGGATCCCTCATCCCTCAGTTCTAGCACTTGCCAAACTGTGGGATGGAGTGCATGTATTATGAGGCTGCACTCCCAGGCCAAACAGGATAGAAACTGTTCAGTATCCTGGGAGCCCTATATATGGAATTTATTACCATCCCCTAGTTTCTGTCACATATCCTCCCCCCCAGCTCAGACCTCGAGGGATGAGCGACCATGGATATTAGGGAGTGCATCCTTGACAACCCGTCAGCATTGCCATGTTTGTGCCCTGACCTGTGTTCCACAGAAAATGTAAAGGGTTGTAGGCTTAGGAACCACCTGGTCACTCTAGCATTCTTCTCTCTATTTTGACACATCCAGGTGAGGGGTGCATGATCCGTGACCAACCTGAATTTTCTCCCCAACAGATAGTATTTGAGCGTCTCTACAGCCCACTTTATTGCGAGACACTCTTTCTCGACTATGGAGTAATTTTTCTCCTGGGGATTTAGTTTCCTACTTAAAGGATGGGGTGCTCCTCACCTTGAGATTCCTGGGAGAGTACAGCCCCCAGCCCTACCTCAGATGCGTCGGTTTGAACTAAAAACTCTTTAGAGAAGTCAGGTGTGACCAACACTGGTTGGGCACAGAGAACTTCTTTCAGGCTTCTAAAGGCCTGTTCGGTTTCGGGGGACCACTTTACCATTAGCGGCCCTCTTGCTTTTGTGAGGTCGGTTAGTGGGGTGTCCTTAGTTGCAAAATTGGGAATAAACCTTCTATAATAACCAATTAATCCCAAAAAGGTCCTTACTTGTTTTTTTGTAACTGGCCTTGGCCAATTTTGTATCGCCTCTACTTTGAGTGTTTGGGGTTTGAGTAAACCTCTGCCAATAGAATACCCCAGATACTTGGCCTCCTCCAGACCAATAGTGCATTTAGCGGTGTTGGCAGTTAGTCCAGCAGACCGAACTGCGTCAAGCACAGCTTGGACCTTAGGAAGGGATTGCCAATCTTCACTATGGATTACCACATCATCCAGGTAGGCGGCAGCATACCGAGCATGTGGTTTTAAAATTTTATCCATCATTCTTTGGAATGTGGCGGGAGCTCCATGTAAGCCAAAAGGCATCACCCTATACTGAAAGAGGCCGTCTGGGGTTGAGAAGGCTGTCTTTTCTTTTGCCCTTTCTGTGAGGGGAACCTGCCAGTACACTTTTGTTAGGTCTAGGGTCGTGAGATATCGGGCTTTGCCCAGCCTCTCTACTAGTTCATCAACCCTGGGCATAGGATAAGTATCAAATTTTGACACAGCGTTTAGTTTACGGTAGTCATTGCAAAACCTTGTTGTATCGTCTGGCTTTGGGACTAAAACTATAGGGCTGTTCCACCCTGTAACAGGGGAGTAATCCCTGTTCAAGTAATGTGCCTTGTGCAGTGTGGTGGTTAACTGCTTGTAGTCAATTAATAAACACCACCTGCCTGATTGCTTACAAAAGCCTGTCTGTTGAGACAGGAAGTAACTCCTTAGCTCTGACTGAGAGCTGACCTTTGGAGAGACAGAGGAGTGTTCTTGAGACTCCCAGGAGAGTCTGACCAAGAGAACACACATCTCTGGAGCTGACCGGTCTTGAGCTCTGCCCAGCATAGCTGATTGCAAGACACCAAATAAGACTTCTAAACCTGGATGCTGATATTTTCTGTGCACGCACGGGTGCGGTTCCAGGAGAGCAGAGAAGCTTACTCTACAGCAAGAAACAGATAAGACTTTCATAATTAAGAGACTGCTTATATCTGCTTATTTCATGCTATATGTTTTGGGGCTGTGAGACATGCTTGACTTATGGAGTTGTGAATTAATTGCATGGTATTTTCACTAGAGATACTCCCAAGTGAATAGAAGCTTTGTTCCCCCCCTGTGTTTATATGATTTCCTGATGAAAAGGAAAAGGCACAATAAAGCCTATTATAATTTCACCTTATAAAGTCTCCAATTGTGTACCTCTGTGAATGTCCGTCTACACACCCACTTTGGGATTCCTCAATTACGCCTAGTTTTAGCATTTTTTTAACCTCTAATCTTATAGCCTCTCTTTTGGCCTCTGGGATTCGGTACGGTTTAAGGTTAACTCGGACCCCCGGTTCAGAGACTAAGTCATGTTCAATTACGCTAGTTCTACCTGGCTGTGTAGAGAAGACTTCTTTGTTTCTTCTCACTAAATTCTGGACCTCTCGTTTCTGATGAACGGACAGGGTTTCAGCTATGCTAACGTCTGGGTCAGTTTCTCGATTCTCTGACGGACCTGGGGGTACTAGGGTTAACAAGACCTCTCTATCTTTCCAGGGCTTAAGTAGGTTTATATGGTAAATTTGCTCAGGTTTCCTCCTACCTGGCTGTCTCACCTTGTAATTTACTTCTCCTACTCTTTCCAAGACCTCATATGGCCCATGCCACTTAGCAAGGAATTTACTCTCTACGGTGGGAACCAGAACTAGTACCCTATCGCCTGGAAAAAAAATTCTAACCCTAGCACCCTTATTATACGTATTCCTCTGTGCCTCTTGAGCTTTTTCCATATGTTCCCTCACTATAGGTAGGACTGCAGCTATGCGGTCCTGCATCTGGGCAACATGCTCTATTACACTTCTGTAAGGGGTAACCTCGTGTTCCCAAGTCTCTTTGGCTATATCCAGTAAGCCCCTTGGGTGTCGGCCATACAATAGTTCAAACAGGGAGAAGCCTGTGGATGATTGGGGAACTTCCCTAATGGCAAATAATAGGTATGGTAACAAACAATCCCAGTTTTTCCCATCCTTATCGACCGCCCGGCATAACATGCTCTTTAAGGTTTTATTGAACCGTTCCACTAAACCATCTGTTTGTGGATGATAGACTGAGGTTCTGAGATGCTTGATTTTTAGGAGTTTACATAACTCTTTTGTTACTTGGCACATAAATGGTGTTCCCTGGTCAGTTAAAATCTCTTTAGGAATTCCGACCCGGGTAAACAGAACTATTAACTCTTTTGCTATGCTTTTAGCAGAGGTGCAACGTAGGGGAATTGCCTCCGGATATCGGGTGGCATAATCTAATATTACCAATATATGCTGATGTCCCCTAGCAGACGTTATTAGGGGTCCTACTAGATCCATAGCACTCCGGTCAAATGGTACATCTATTATGGGAAGGGGTACCAATGGGCTACGATACGCTTTGAACGGGGCGGTGATCTGACATTCTGGGCATGAGGAGCAATCATTTGTAATTTCTGCCAGAACCCCAGGCCAATAGAAGCTTCAGAGAACCTTTTCTTTTGTTTTTTCCAACCTAGGTGTCTCCCCAATGTGTGACTATGTGCGAGGTGTAATACTACATTACGGAATGTCTGTGGTACCAACAATTGTTTAGTTATAATTGATTTCCTTTTATCAACCCGATATACTAGGTCATTCTCTACCTCGAAGTAGGGGTAGGCAAGTGACCTATTTAGTTGGCCCGGAGTACTATTCTGGTCCCGTATATTCCCCCTTGCTTCCGCTAATGTGGGGTCTTCCCACTTGGCCTTCATAAAACTCCCAGGACTGACCTCTAGGTCAGCGAAGGTCTTATCCTGTTCTGGGGTTGTAAGTGCCTGTTCAACATCTTGATTTGGGGTATTCCCTACCAAGGTAGCCATGGGGAAGGGAATTGTACAGCACTCATCCTCTTTCCCCTTCTTATTTAGGCCCTCGTCAACCTCTATTTCTGAAAAAGGGAAAGGATTTGTTTTTCTGTTACTTCGTTATGGTCCGCTATTGAACTATGGGCGCTATTCTGAGAGGAGGACCACATTTTTAGAAAATGGGGAAAGTCATGTGCCAGTTTGGGTACTATACCCACTTTGAAATCTAAAGAACCAAACTCTGTTTCAATAAGAACATCAACAGTGGAATATTCGTGATTATCCTCATGTATACAACAAATTGCCACTCTTTGTGAACTGTTTACCTGTTTTTTCTCAATGGGCAACAGGTATTCGGACACTAGTGTGACCATACTCCCAGAGTCAAGAAGTGCCAGAACCCTCTTACCATTTACCTTTACAAATGCCCACAGATGGTTATTCAATGGGTCCTCTGGGCTAGGGCCCATACATTGGGACCACAGCGAATAAGGTTCAACGCTGTTGCATTGCATTGGTTCAGCATTTAGTGGGCAGACTTTCGTGGTGTGGCCCCTCATAACAATTTACACATTTAGGTACATAGTCTGTGTCCCACTTAGAGCCCTTTTTCGGCTCCCCATGTTGGCTGTTGCCCTTAGTGTGCGAGCCACTGTTGCTGGTGCTGTGTGAAGGCGGTCGTCGTTCTTCAGCCCCCCTTAACCCTGGTACCCTTTCACCGTCTCTGGAAGAGTCCTGGAACCTTGGGTAGTGGGGATGCTCCATGCCTATGGGTTGCGGGTGCTCTTCTGTTGCATTGTACCTTTCTACGAGGGCCACCAGCTCGTGTGCATTGTGGGGGTCACTCTGACTGACCCAACGGCGTAGGGCAGAGGGAAGTTTCCTCAAGAACTGGTCCATGACCAACCGGTCCACGATGTGGCTTGCTGAGTTGATCTCGGGTTGTAGCCACTTCCGAGCGAGGCTAATGGGGTCATACATCTGGCTTCGGGTGGCTTTATCCAACGTGAAGGACCATGCGTGGAACCTTTGGGCATGAACAGCCATGGTTACGCCGAGGCGGGCGAGGATCTCGAACTTCAATTTTGCATAGACGTTAGCTTCGGCTGGCTCTAGATCAAAGTAAGCTTTCTGGGGTTCGCCATTTAAGAAGGGTGCGATTAGACTGGCCCACTCAGCTTCTGGCCATCCCTCGCTCTGTGCCGTGCGTTCAAACGTGAGAAGATAGGTTTCAACATCATCCGAGGGCCCCATCTTCTGAAGGTAGTGGCTTGCCCTGGTCATTCTCGGGACTGGGGCTGCCTCTGCCAGTGGGGTCTTAATGATAGTCCCTCTCAGGATCTCGAGTTCCTGCTGTAAGCCCTGGGCGAACCGTTGTTGCTCCTCTCTCAGCAAGCGGTTTGTCTCTTGCTGGTTTGCATTCGCGATTTGCAGAGCTGCATTCGCCTCTTGCAGGGCTGCATTCGTCTGTTGCTGGTTTGCATTAGCCCCTTGCAGGGCTGCATTAGTCTGTTGCTGGTTTGCATTAGTCTGTTGCTGGTTTGCATTAGCCTCTTGCAGGGCTGCATTCGTCTGTTGCTGGTTTATTAACAGCTGTTGCTGGGTTTCATTCGCGTCTTTCTGGGCAGCGACATTGCGTACCAGCGCACTCACCACGTCTTCCATCTTGTTTGGAGAGAAAAAAAACTTTTTTTTTTTTTTTAAAGTTCTTTAACCCGCAGACCTTTTAGTGTTCTGCCCGCATTCTCCACCATATGTGACAAACGGCTTACTCCGGGGCTCCGCCGTCTGTCCGGGACTGTTAGAACACGGTCTTTTAGGGTAGGTTAAATGATGATGCGTCACGTGCTGTTCCTTTAAACAGGCTATGCCTGGTTTATTCAGTCCCAGACACTGAGACTGCCACACTGAATACAACAGAAACACAGCAAAACAGAAAGCTGCTCACGAAGCAATAACTTAACTTAGTTATTTATTTATTTTTACTCACCATAACTTAACTAAGTATGGTAAACCCCATCCTCATTGCTTCATTGCATAGCCAGTTAACCAACCCCACACTGATGAGACCCATTAAGGTAGAAACGGGTGGGTTTTCTGGGTATGCACCTTAACCTTGGCGGTTCTCAAAGCTGTGACCATGCAGCAATCTTAAGCCTATAGGGAACCATGTTAAAAATGGTTTTTGAAGCAAAAAGTGGCACTGTGTGCTCATTTGCATGTCATTTCCCAGAATCCCTTGCTGCAGTGAAGTGCTGTGTGCTGGGTGATAATGGTGAAAGGCGGGGTTGCAGACCTGCCTAAGACATGCAAATGAGCATACAGTTGTATTTCCATTTGCTATATGCTTTGCTGTGGAGGGTTTTTGTCACTTTTTTTACTCACCATAACTTACCTAAGTATATATATATATATATATATATATATGCAAGAAAAAAGACAACAGCGCACAATCCTAGTGCATTACCAGAAATAGGAGTTTATTATAAGGTAAAAAATGGTAATGCGCACTTACAAGAAAACAAGAGGTAAAAATCACTTAAGGGTTTCTTTGCTTTTAAGAGGTACAATATCACTGCTGAGGCTTGAAAACATCTGGCACTCCGTTTGTAGGGGAAGTCAGCGTTTGTTGGTGTCAAATGACACTGGCTCCAACTTCCACACAGCACCAATGTGCTCAGCTTTCCTCCAGCCTCTGTGTTAAATCGTGGCACGAGGTGCTGTGTTGTGTACTGTGGGACTCTTTGCTTGTGCTGCTGTAATTAGCTGTTATAGAGCTATTGATTTACTAGTACATAGTACCCTTCTGACCACAGTCTCTTAAACAGATAGGAGAAAAGTTTGTATACATCTTACAGTATGTAAACGTTCGGGGGTAAGGTACCATATATACTGCATTTTGTATCAATTTTCCTCATTAAAAGTATTAATCATTATTTTGGAGATAGCTTCCCATACATTGTCCAAATCCTTTTGTTCCAATGTTTCCCCCAGATCATCTTTCTACTTTCTTATATGTTTATCTTTGATGTCTTGATTGGAACCTACTATATTTTGATAGAATAATGAAATTGGGGCTTTGCTCAAGTGTGGTGAGATACATATATGTTCGAAATAAGTATTGAAACTCTAAATCTGGGCCTGGGAGAGAGAGTCAACAAAGTAATACAATTAGAGATATACAGTTAGGCCCGGAAATAATTGGACACTGATACAAGTTGTGTTATTTCGGCTGTGTACCAAAATAAATTCAAGTTACAGTTAAATAATGAATATGGGCTTACAGTGCAGTCTATCAGCTTTAATTTGAGGGTATTCACATCCAAATTGGAGGAAGGGTTTAGGAATTACATCTCTTTAATATGTAGCCCCCTCTTTTTCAAGGGACCAAAAGTAATTCGACAATTGACTCAAAAGCTGTTTCATGGACAGGTGTGGGCTATTGCTTCGTTATTTCATCATCAATTAAGCAGCTAAAAGATCTGGAGTTGATTCCAGGTGTGGCATTCGCATTTGGAAGCTGTTTCTGTGAACCCACAACATGCGGTCAAAGGAGCTCCCAATGCAAGTGAAACAGGGCATCCTTAGGCTGCAAAAAAAAAAGAAAATCCATCAGAGAGATAGCAGGAACATTAGGAATGGCCATATCAATAGTTTAGTACATTCTGAGAAAAAAAGAACGCACTGGTGAGCTCTGCAACACAAAAAGGCCTGGACATCCACAGAAGACAACAGTGGTGGATGATCGTAGGTTCCTTTCCATGGTAAAGAAAAACCCCTTCACAACATCCAGCCAAGTGAAGAACACACTCCAGGAGTTAGGCATATCATTATCCAAGTCTACCATAAAGAGAAGACTTCACGAGAGCAAATACAGAGGGTTCACCACAAGGTGAAAAACATTCATAAGCCTCAAGAATAGAAAGGCCAGATTAGACTTTGCCAAACAATATCTAAAAAAGCCAGCCCAATTCTGGAACAACATTCTTTGGACAGAGAAACTAAGATCAACCTGTATCAGAATGATGGGAAGAAAAAAGTATGGAGAAGGCTTGGAACGGCTCATGATCCGAAGCATATGACATCATCTGTAAAACACGGTGGAGGCAGTGTGATGGCATGGGCATACAAGGCTTACAATGGCACTGGGTCACTAGTGTTTATTGATGATGTGACAGTAGACAGAAGCAGCCGGATGAACTCTGAAGTGTATAGGGATACATTTAGGAATTTTCAGCCAAATTCAGCGAAATTTTCATTTTCAGCCAAATTCAGCGAAGTTGAGTGGACAGCACTTCACTTTACAGATGGACAATGACCCAAAACATACTGCGAAAGCAACCCAGGATTTTTTTTATGGCAAAGAAGTGTAATATTCTGCAATGGCCAAGTCAATCACCTGATCTCAACCCGATCGAGCATGCATTTCACTTGCTGAAGACAAAACGTAAGGCAGAAAGACCAACGAACAAACAACAACTGAAGACAGCTGCAGTAAAGGCCTGGCAAAGCATCATAAAGGAGGAAACCCAGCGTTTGGAGATGTCCATGCGTTCCAGACTTCAAGCAGTCATTGCCTGCAAAGAATTCTTGACAAATGATTAAAAATAAACATTTTATTTATGATTGTGTTAATTTGTCCAATTACATTTGAGCCCCTGAAATAAGGGGACTGTGTATGAAAATGGTTGCAATTCCTAAACATTTCATACAATATTTGTGTTCAAACCCTTGAATTAAAGCTGAAAGTCTGCACTTCTATTGCATCTCGGTTGTTTCATTCCAAATCCATTGTGGTGGCGTACAGAGCCAAAATTATGAAAATTATATCAGTGTCCAATTATTTCCGGACCTAACTGTATATATATACACATATAGCAAATGGAAATAAAACTGTATGCTCATTTGCATGTCTTAGGCAGGTCTGCAACCCCGCCTTTCACCATTATCGCCCAGCACACAGCACTTCCACTGCAGCAAGGGATTCTGGGAAATGACATGCAAATGAGCACACAGTGCCACTTTTTGCTTCAAAGCCATTTTAAACATGGTTCCCTGATTTCGGAAGTGTATCTGGGCCTGGCAAGAACAGCAGGTTGTTCCCAACACAATTATATGCTCAAATGGGCGGGAGATTTGAACATAGAGATCGATAGGGAAGACTGGGAGGATATCTGGGAGGCAGCTTCCAAAACATCAATATGCACTACCACCAAAGAGAATATCTATAAAATTCTATTTCAATGCTACTTAACCCCGAGTAGGTTGAGCCAGATCTTCCCCGGGACCCCAGATTTGTGCTGGAGGGGATGCGGACAAGATCTGGAGTTGATTCCAG
This sequence comes from Ascaphus truei, assembly GCF_040206685.1. NCBI lineage: Eukaryota > Metazoa > Chordata > Amphibia > Anura > Ascaphidae > Ascaphus > Ascaphus truei. The sequence continues at coordinate 207,109,171 of NC_134486.1, read as the reverse complement.
GTGTGGCATTCGCATTTGGAAGCTGTTGCTGTGAACCCACAACATGCGGTCAAAGGAGCTCTCAATGCAAGTGAAACAGTGCATCCTTGGCTGCAGAAAAAAAGAAAATCCATCAGAGAGATAGCAGGAACATTAGAAGTGGCCAAATCAACAGTTTGGTACATTCTGAAAAAAAAAAGAACGCACTGGTGAGCTCTGCCACACAAAAAGGCCTGGACGTCCACGGAAGACAACAGTGGTGGATGATCGTAGGATCCTTTCATGGTAAAGAAAAACCTCTTCACAACATCCAGCCAAGTGAAGAACACTCTCCAGGAAGTAGGCATATCATTATCCAAGTCTACCATAAAGAGAAGACATCACGAGAGCAAATACAGAGGGTTCACCACAAGGTGCAAACCATTAATAAGCCTCAAGAATAGAAAGGTTAGATTAGACTTTGCCAAACAATATCTAAAAAAGCCAGCCCAGTTCTGGAACAGCATTCTTTGGACAGATGAAACTAAGATAAACCTGTACCAGAATGATGGGAAGAAAAAAGTATGGAGAAGGCTTGGAACGGCTCATGATCCGAAGCATACCACATCCTCTGTAAAACACGGTGGAGGCAGTGTGATGGCATGGGCATGCATGGCTTACAATGGCGCTGAGGCACACGGATTTCCAAAATAAAGAGAAAAAAAGTGGCCACTTTTTGCACTTGACAAAGATCTTAGGGTCGAAACGTTGTGTATGCTTTAAAAAATCTCTTTATTTTGGAAATCCGTGTGCCCCATCTTCATTCCTTTTTGTATGCCGTGGATTGGATGCAGCCGATCGTACATTGATGGGAGCAACGGTAATTGTATCACTCTTTATCATATTGTGGTGTGCAGCATTTACTCTTTGTTATATTACAATGGCGCTGTGACACTAGTGTTTATTGGTGATGTGACAGAAGATAGAAGCAGCTGGATGAATTCTGAAGTTTATAGGGATATATTGTCTGCTCAGATTCAGCCAAATTCAATTAAGTTGATTGGACGGCACTTCACTTTACAGATGGACAATGACCCAAAACATACTGTGAAAGCAACCCAGGAGTTTTTTAAGGCAATGAAGTGTAATATTCTGCAATGGCTGAGTGAATCACCTGATCTCAACCCGATTGAGCATGCATTTCACTTGCTGAAGACAAAACTTAAGGTAGAAAGACCCACGAACAAACCACAACTGAAGACAGCTGCAATAAAGGCCTGGCAAAGCATCACAAAGGAGGAAACCCAGCGTTTTGTGATGTCCATGCGTTCCAGACTTCAAGCAGTCATTGCCTGCAAAGGATTCTCGACAAAGTATTGAAAATGAACATTTTATTTATGATTGTGTTAATTTGTCCAATTACATTTGAGCCCCTGAAATAAGGGGACTGTGTATGAAAATGGTTGCAATTCCTAAACGTTTCATACGATATTTTTGTTCAACCCCTTGAATTAAAGCTGAAAGTCTGCACTTCTATTGCATCTTGGTTGTTTCATTTCAAATCCATTATGGTGGTGTACAGAGCCAAAATTATGAAAAATTGTGTCAATGTCCAATTATTTCCGGACCTAACTGTATGTATATATATATATATATATATATATATATATATATATATATATATATATATATATATATATATATATATATATATATATATATATATATATATAATTTGATTTCTCTTTATTTCAAAGTAGATTTTTATTTGGGAACCTGACAGCAATGGAACCCAACACTATCCACAATGAAAAACACAGTGAAAGGAAGCGCTGGACACCTGCAGTAAACTAGTTACAGAGTAAAACACTAAAACCACATAAAATATTTTGAAATGTTTAAATACTGTTACAGTATAAAAAGATAAGAACCTATAATACCAATATAAAAATCAATGGATGAAAACAGTTGTGCATCCAAAGTAAAAGTCCTGCAGCTACAGTCCAAATCAGGGGATTTTCTGGTCTCCTCACAGAATCTAGCGGAAAAATGATCTGGACGTTGGGCGCAAATGGCTGTAACAAAGGAAAAACTTTATGGAGTAGAACAGTTATCTCTTAATATGTTAAGCAGTTCAGGATACCGCACATGAAGAAATTACTTACTGTAGCTTGAGGAGAGTTCTTTTGATGTGTGGATGTGATGATTCCTTCTGCAGTCCTCAATAGATGTTGAACTGTGCCTTAGTGAAGGAATACATAGAACAACATGGCATAATAACGTTTTTAATAGATAGGTTAAAAGAAAGTAGATTGCAAACTCACAAATAGAAGTTTAGTGTGTGCAGTCGAATATTTCGTTTTCCAGTTTTACACCATTAGAGTCTAATATCCTGGTACTTGGTTTGCAGTCTATTCTGCTCACTCTAGGTTGATGGGATCCTCCTCTGGGGGCTGTCCACTCCCCTCAGTGTTGGTTCCCTTCTTCCTTGTGTGTGCTGCTGCTCGCCAAAAGGTCTGCCTCTAGGTAGTGCTCCGGTATGCTCCGTTGGTGTATTCAGTAGTTAAAAACTCCATGTAGCCAGAAAGTCTTCAGGGTATCGTGACGTCAGTGCAGGGCTACAGTAGCTCTAGGACACCTTACCCGTTTCGCAAAGTCAAAATTCGCTTCGTCAGGGGATAGTTCATGAGACTTGGTGGAATCTCTTATATACCTACCAGCCTATACACAGTAATGACCATAATTGATGACCGAGTCCAGGACACACTTGGAACACACTTGAAAGATCTGCAGGACGCTGTGTTAATATGTTAATCACTTTGGTTATACAACCGTAAATGGATTACAGCATCCACATTATAAACAGGTTGTGTTATAAACTCTATATCATTAGCAATTGACTAAAAGAAATATGCATGGAGGTATATGAATGTACACATAGGGGTATGATAAAAAAAAAGGTATGCTAAAAAAGGTGATAGATCATATCACAAGTTGCTGATAGGGAAGCACACTTGTGGATCAGGGGAAAAAATAGTATAAATAATTGTAAAACTGGCTATTTTTGAGGAAGAAGGATGAGAGAATCTATTGTATTAAATAACACCCTAGTATTAAAATTGTTATAGGAATGTTCAAAATGCTAAAAGATAGGATTAAATATGACCCTGACATAAAAATCTAATTAAGCGTATAAAAAAGGTAACGCATGTCATGGAGATAAAGACTAGATAGTTAAAAGGCCTAAAAATATACCATCTATAATAAAAAACGGTCTTTGTGATATCCAAAATCATATGCATTTATTTATTTCAAATTAAAATGCTTATTATATTATTGTGGACTGAACTATACCAATCTTATATATTAAATGAGATAAATTAAATAAATAGATGATAACTCTTAAAAGATTGTGTGGTTTTGTGTGGCAATTTTAGGTATATGTTTTGATTTCAGGTTGCACTTACTATGTATATACACTTTAAAGGCACATGAACGGATTCCTTCAGTATATTATAATTTGAAAAATGTCCATTTATGGATGTGTGATGGGAGCTTTGTGACAGGCTATAAATACTACACCACCAAAAATATAACTGGGTTGAACTGAACGAGGCTTAGATATGATAAAATATAATTTATTCCTTGAAAAATGTGAACACACGAGATTATACAAATAACAGACAAAATATGACACTTACTTAAAGGTTAGGACAAGAAAAGCCATCAGGATACAGGATGGGCCATTTCTTCCATAATTCAGGTTCAGATGCAGACATCACAGCAATACATGAAGATCATCAAGACCATACATGAAGACCTTTGAGTAAGGGTTGACTCTGGTTTAAATACCATTTCAACCCCCTCTCTTACAATCAAGCCGCCGAGCTGTCTAGCAAAAATCTCTTTGAAGGAGATTTTGGATTCCCTGTAAGTGTGAAGACCGACACTTAAAAACACTCAGCCCCTTTGTTCTTGCCCTTAGCATAAACAATCAGGACAGTTAGCTATTGATCACCGGGCTATGTTAATTCCTCAGGATGCCCTTCCTGCCTTATTTAACATAGCAGATGGAGTCTGCATTTTTCAGAGCAGATCCAAAATCCCATATACATTTTAATACCTACACATATTAAAATACCCGGTTCTGGTAGGTCCAGTGGGTCCAAACTTTCCAGACATTAATGCCGGAAGTGGTACACTATAGGGTCCAAGTTTCCGCCTGCTGGGACCTTCGGAACCGGAGATATACAAATATCACATAAACCGTTTCATATTTTATTATAAAAATCTCCGCTAAAAAGAAATCTCAGCGTTTCACTAAATCCCCATTGAAAACAACGGGCTCCGCCGCCATGGGTTTCAATGGAGCAACTCCGCCGTTGTAGTCAATGGAGTTTCCCGCCATAGACTTTCAATGGAGAAACCGTCGCCATTGAAGTCTATGGGAAAATCCACAAATCTTTACCTTTGTCCACACTCCGTCTGGTTGGTCTGAGGGGGCTGGGAAGGGGCATGCATTAAAGCCGGAACCTTGGCTATATGCCACCCAAATCCCATCCCTCTGGTCATTCCAGAACCGGAGATATGGACTTACACATTTCAACATTTTACACTTAGTCGTTTTTTCGCCATGCGGCTTTCCCCCATTGGAATCAATGGCCGGCGCCACCATTGACAATGCATGGCGCCCGCCGCCATTAGATTCAATGGTGCGACCCTCCTCCGCTCGACCCTTTACAGGGGTCCCTCATTCCCGGACCCGGTGTGGATCGTGTGTGGGGGTTCCTAGGGGCAAGGGACAAAAATAACTTTATTCCCAGGGGCCCTAGAACCCAAGATTCCCACGCCAATTGTCGTTGAACTTGACCGTAGTGATTAAACTCTTTTAAAAGACATTGTATCCGCTTTTGCGGTCTGCGGTTTGGATGGCTGCCAACCTGTTCCTCGAGGCGTTGAGGAATCTCCATTGAAGTCAATGAGCCCATTGACTTACAATGGGAAACCGCCGCTCCTCCTCTCGGATGCCACCTGCTGGTCGTCGCTGGAAAACAGGTCCAAAACTGCTACTTCTGCCATTAGAAAGCATGGAGGCTCAATGGCGACCTATGGACGGCTGCAAAATGGAGCCTGAAAAGGCGGGAAAATTACACAAAGGGCTATAATCACTATTTTAACATTAACCCCTTCCCTCCCGCATCAACCCTAGTGTATGTGTGAGTGCAAACACCAGGATAACACATTAAATTTACACAGTGGAATAAACATTTGGATACTGAAGCAAGGCAAAACACATTACTGGACCTCAGTCCAGTTAACCCCTTGCTTCCCAGATGAGAGTAGAGGGTGGCCAAATGGGGGTGTAACCCCTTTAATCCGAGGCCAAATCCTCTCTATCATGTCAGGATGCATTCCCATTGTGGTCATGACATAATTATATCAAACTTTGTTTTACAAAAAAGAGACAAAATCTATATTGAGTCCTAGTGGAGTCATTGTTTTAAGAGCATGTATCCAATAGGATTGATTCCCTTTGAGAGATTCTTTTCGCGTATTCACCACCTCTCCAATCTGCTGCAACATGCTCGATACCCCAAAATATAAGATCATTAGGATTTCGGTTGTATTTTGAGTCCTTTTTCAATATTCCTAATGTGTTCTCCTAATCTGATTTTAAGTTTTCTCTTTGTTCTTCCTATGTACTGCAGTTGACATGTGCATTTTAACATGTAAACTACTCCAATAGTATTGCATGTGATGTTTTGTTTGATTTTAAATAATTTTGTCAAATTTGTTGAATAAAATTCTTTGCTTGTCGTCTCTTTACTTGTTTTGCATGCTCTACAGTTTAGGCATCTATGAAAGCCGCCACTGCCTGTAGTGAGCCAGCATTCCTTTTTGGCCTGTACCAAACAACTGGATACTAGTTTGTTCTTAATGTTAGGAGCACATGAGAAGATAACTTTAGACTGACTACATTTGTCTCTGCCCCTGATCAGGAGTCAGAAGGGGCAGGCTCATGGTCTATACCTATCCCTGATAGGCTTACACAGGCCATGAGTTCTGTCCATCAGAGAGGAGCATGTAGACGGTCTCACAAGCCCACAGAATTAACCTGTCACAGCCTGCTGCTAGCAGGAACTTACATAACAGGGTGAAAGACAGGCAGAATAGACATACCTTGTTGCAGCTTATAAATGGGGAGGGAGGGTGCCAAGTCACATTCTTTTGCGTTTTGTCAATTAAATTGTATTTTCATTTTTAATTAAAACCATTACTAACACAAATACAATTTCTGTGACAAAAAAAGTGCCAAAAGACAAAGAAGTTTCACTTAAAATGCGCGTGCTCGACACACACACACTTTTATTTCTAAGAGATTTGATAGTATCTAGCATTTTGTCTATTGTGATTTGTTTATTTAATTCTACCAACTCCTTTTTGCTAATCTTAGGGAGATTGTGCATAGAAAATAAATCGTTCATAATCTTGTTTAGATTTGTACTTTTCCTTTCTTGCCAACATATCATTTAGTATAGTACATCTGAAATTCTTGTAATAGTAGTTCAGGTTTCTGCGCTAAATGTCCTGAATTCAGCCTAATCGTGGATTTTTTTTTTTAAATTGTATTCCTTCATTTTCAGGCTAACATGGTATCAAGTTTGTAATACCACTAAGGTTATGAAAAGGTTAACACCTCCCGCTAACCACCCGTAAGGTCTAAACACCCACCAAGGGCCAAATATCCCCTTCACCCACCCCCGCTACACACAATAAAAACAATACACACTACAGCCCCACTACCCACCTCCTAGGCCCTCAATAAACATTGCTATATCAAATACACCACCCACCCCCTGTGCCCCCAACAACCCCTATACCCCCCTAACATAGTACATTTTTTTTCATGCACAGGAATTATACTACAGGCCAGCAGTGGCCCTCGGGTTGTCCCCGCGGGTATCTGGGGGTCCCCGCTTGCCTGCAGTACCAATTTTGTGCCCAAAAAAATAAATTAAAAATACATAAAGAATTTTAAATAAATACACCCCCCCACACACCCTAACACATACAGTACAGTAATGGGCAAAATTACTATTATCCACATAAGGATAATAATGCATTTGCTCATTTCAAATACAAGAAGCAGTAGAAATAAAATAAATACGTCTTGCACTCACCCCTGCTAGGCACCCACGATGAAGGCCGTCCTCATCCTCACCCCGTCCTTGCCCCTGTTGCTACAAAAAATACAGAAGAATAAAAAGAGACAGTCGAATGTCCCCTAACCCCTTAATCACCTTATCGGTTAGTAACCGCTAGAGTAATTAAGGGGTTAACCCACCCTCCCCCACTACTCACCCGGGAGGCCTAACCACACTCCCCCACTAACTACTCGTGAGGCCTAACCACCCTCACCCACTACCCACCCGGGAGGCCTACCCACCCACCCTTGGGGACAATACCCCCTTCACCCCCCCCACTAAAAACTACCCAGGACAGTCCCACTACCTACCTCCTAGGCCCCACAATAAACAGTACGATATTTAGTAAACAATACACCACCCATCCCACTCCTGTGGCCCCCCCCCCATAAAAACATGATTTATTATTTTACATACAGGCTTAATACCCCAGGCCAACGGTAGTCCCCGGTGGTCCCGACGGGTGTCCGCAGGCCCCACAGTGCACCAGAGGGGGGTGCCCACAGGTGTCTGGGGGTCTCAGGATGGTCCCCGCTATGCGCTGTGGGCCTGCAGGTGGTCCCTGCGGGTCTCCGTGGGCCACAATGGGGTCCACGGGTGGGCCTGCGAGTGTCTGGGGGTTCCCGGGTCATCCCCACAGGTGTCTGGGGGCCCTCGGGTGGTTCGTCTGGGGGTCTGGGGCCCTCGGTGGTCCTTGCGTGTCTGTGGGCCCCCCACAGCTTTGGGGCCCCCGGTTCTTCCCCGCAGTTGGTACCTGTGGATGTCCGGGTGTCTTCAGGTGGTACCTAAGGTACCAATCCTGTATGTAAAAAAAACCCTTTAAAAACATCAGATTGGGGATTTAGCTCCCACGATCTGATTGGCTCAAGTACCATGTGACGGCAGATATCTTGCTTTTGATGACGTAATCTTAAAGGGAAATGAAGCACAGCCATTCTGATTGGCTGGCTTCATTTCCTTTACATGACGTCATAAAAAAAAAAAAAATACAAAATCACATAGTTTTCACTGCCCAATCAGGGCCGTGGGAACCATTTGATGGAAATGTGACGTCATAGGTCTATAAAAGCCTATGGCGCCTCATTTTAGAGCAAGAAGCCGAGGAGGACGGAAGAAAGAAGAGGACAAAGGCATGGTACAGTTGAAGACAAAGAGACAGATGAAGACCCCAGAAGAGTGACGGTATGGATTACAAATGTTAAAAAAAGAAGAAAAATATTTGTTTTTTAACCTGATTCCTGTGCGTGGATTGGTTCGTGAGTATGCGGTGTCCCCGGGATTCGGTGGGTGAGGTCATCTAAAGGTAAGTAAACAAAATAAATGTACTGTATGTTATTTTACTTTTACAGGTTTTTTTTTTTTAATGTGATATATTTTTTTAAGCAAAGTTATTGCCCCTATATTTATGTATGTGCCTATGGCTATATATACATACATACATATATACATACATACATACATATATACATACATACAGGGACAATATATGGTTGTTATGTATTTAATTTTTTTTTTTTGCATAAATATAATTTATAACCCAATTTAAAAAAAAAAAAAAAATGTCACATCCAGTTGGAAAAATATAAAATATTTGCAAACAGACGACCAGCATCAGATTGGCCACGCTTAATCAGACCTTCCGCAAAGGAGAGGGGAAACGCTGACATTTTCTATAACAATTGTTCAATTTGTTTGGTATATTATTTCATATATCGTCAAAATTGCCGGTACCGTTTTGTTTAACCCTTCCAATGCTGAAACAGTACAGTACCGCACCTCAGTATGGCGAGGGTTTGTGATTTTGATTATTCCCTGTGGTTTGGGCCTTTCCTCATACCAATGTTTGATGTCATTGATGTGATTAGGAAACAACCTTTAATAAACATAGGGGGCTGTTTAACACACTCCTTAAAGCTGCCCCTTATACACATCACATGTGCACATACGTTATGGCGAGTCAGGAAGTTACATAAACCCTTCAACAGTACATACAGTAATACAGCAAACAAAGGAAACCCATGGGTGTATCTCAGGTCCCCAAATCTGACTCATTCACCCCATTGGCATGTCATACACTGGTTAAGCTGAAGACAAGGATTATGGGTAATCACGTGTCAATGAGCACACTGAGCGTGTCACTTTAGCGATTAGATGGATTCCCCACAGCTTTCCCCTGCAGCATTATACAGGTTGGACAGCTCAGCCTGGGACAGGGAAGTGCAGAGTCAGTGGACCCGCTCACAGACAGCTTTACTTCCTTTTGAGCTTGGTCACTGACTCTGCATTGTGAAGCTGGTAGTGGTTGAGAAGTAATGATGGGTAAGTAAGCGACATAAACCCTCCCCTTAGTGGAATATATGGTTTGCAACTACTATCATGTATAAACGTAGAGATTGACGCTCATACAAGTGTATAGACTCACAAACTGTATTACAGCATATAGGTAGATAGGAACTTCCATAAATAATTCCAGCAATTATATAATACTAGGTTAAGGGGGGACATGAACATGGGACCTAGCGGTCAGTCAGCGCGACTACCGCAGATATGGTTTACCCTGCTTACCCCCCTTACCATATACACTTCCCTAAATAGGGACCAAGGTAACATAGAATGAGGGCTACTGCCCATTACCTTTCCATTGAGTGTATGGGAATACGAAATCCATCCAGACGAAGTTCCACTGCGTGCAATCCTGATCAGGGAAATTCAGAATGTAGAGAAGCAAGGAGCACAGCTGTAGTAGAAATCTGCAGGGAGAGTCCTGTAGAAAAAATGAATAAGGGGCACAACTCCGTGCTAAAACTGAGGGTGGTTTATTGGATAATTGCACAGGGACAGAAACACAGCCCACACACCGACATGTTTCGTCCCACTATCAGATTGGCGTCACTGAGCAAATAGCAGCTAAATATCCCTCGTTTATATACTCCTCATGGTGGAGGGATAGTACTCTAATGAGTATGCTGTGTGTAAACAGTGCGCCGTATATCACCCATATCCGAGTTGTAGCTCTTAGATCACCGGGGATGCCTCATGCTCCGTCTCATGCTCCACGAAAAGAACCGGCTGACGTCATCAGTCTGTGCGTCGCCTAACACCCGACGATCGTTTCACGCCTCTTGGCTTAGAAGAAGCGCCAAGAGGCGTGAAACGATCGTCGGGTGTTAGGCGACGCACAGACTGATGACGTCAGCCGGTTCTTTTCGTGGAGCGTGAGACGGAGCATGAGGCATCCCCGGTGATCTAAGAGCTACAACTCGGATATGGGTGATATACGGCGCACCTTTTACACACAGCATACTCATTAGAGTACTATCCCTCCACCATGAGGAGTATATAAACGAGGGATATTTAGCTGCTATTTGCTCAGTGACGCCAATCTGATAGTCCCTGTGATACAGAGGCTTGTGTGCACATAGGCTAATATAGCTAGCATACCGCCGAATTACACCATACAGACCTACACTATAGGGTCTATAGGCAGTGTCACTTACATATGGGACCTCCGTGATTGTACTGTATATATCTCTACTGCTATATACCCATACACCCCACCGTGTTTGCCGACCTACTCCGTTATCACTTTCTTTAGAGATTTTAGATTACTTTTAAATTAGATATAGATTTTTTGTTAGATGTGTACCCATTAGTATTTAATAAATAATTTTTTGTTTTGTATTTTAAACCTCCTGGTACCCATATGGTTTAATATATATATATATATATATATATATATATATATATATATATATATATATATATATATATATATATATATACCTACACTCAGAGTTATATATTGTTTGAGTGCAAACCTATGGGCTCTCCTTTTGTTGGTCACCTTTTGACCAATCCTATCCACTTGTTAATAATCCCATGCACCACTTTTTACCTTAGCATTTGATTATTAAGGTGAGCAGTGTTCATACAATCCTTATCTCACACACTATGCCATTCAATTGTTTGATTGGCATTTGTTATATACTTATTTGGCTAGTTGCTGTGTTTTCTTTTGAGATGTGCTTTATTTTCTTTTTCAATGTGCTGTGTTTTTTATGTGGCTATGTGATGTTTTGATATGTTTTTGTAATCCTTAACCATTTCTTTGTGTATTGTTTAATCATGCACATATATATATATATATATATATATATATATATATATATATATATATATATATATATATATATATATATATATATATATACTAGCTGATATACCCGGCGTTTCCCGGGCATGGAAGGGCAGGGGGCATGGAGTGGAAGGGGGGGGGGCAAAGGGCAGGGGGGCAAAGGGCAGGGAGGGGGGGCAAAGGGCAGGGAGGGGGGGACTCAATCCCCCCCCACACACACAATCCCCCCCCACACACACAATCCCCCCCCACACACACAATCCCCCACACACACACAATCCCCCCCCCCCCACACACACACACACAATCCCCCCCCTCCACACACAATCCCCCCCTCCACACACAATCACACAATCCCCACACTCAATCCCCCCCCCCCCACACACACACACACACACACACACACACACAATCCCCCCCCACACACAATCCCCCCACTCAATCCCCCCCCCACACACACACACACACACACACACACACAATCCCCCCCCACACACAATCCCCCCACTCAATCCCCCCCCCCCACACACACACACACACACACAATCCCCCCCACACAATCCCCCAACACACACAATCCCCCCACACACACAATCCCCCCACACACAACACCCCCCCCACACACACACTTCCCACACACACACACACACTCAATCCCCCTAACCACCCTCCCCCCCACACACACACACTCAATCCCCCCCACCCCCCACACACACACTCAATCACTCCCCCCACCACCACCAACACCACCAACACACACACTTAATCAGTCCACAATTTCACCTGGGGGAGCGACATGCTCCGATCCCCCAACCCCCCATGCTGCTGAAAACGGGAAGCAGACAGGAAGAGAAGGAGGGCTTGTCTGTGTGCAGAGAGAAGCCACGCCCCCTCTGCAAGACACAGACATAGAAGCAGCAGCACGGATCTTCAGGCCCCGCCCGCTCTGCAAGACACAGACATAGAAGCAGCAGCACGGAGCGCCCCCAGGTTTCCCTGCAAGCTGCTCGCGCCCCCCCTACATAATCGTGCGCCCCCCCAAGGGGGCGCGCCCCAAGCTAATGTATGTAACAACCCCCCCCCCTACCTAGTGTGTGTGTGTGTGTGTGTGTGTGTGTGTGTGTGTGTGTGTGTGTGTGTGGCCCGTCACTCCGCCTCAGGCCAATGAGAGGTGTGCAGGGGCGGGCGGCCCAAGGGACCAATGAGATTTCCCCTAGGGACACCGGACATCCAGACAGACATACAGTGCTTTCACTAATATAGTATAAGATATATATATATATATATATATATATATATATATATATAAAGAAAAGAAAAAAGCGCCGATTCCTAGTTCATTACTGTGCAATAAAATATTTAATTTCCCAAAAAGGCTCATAAAATGAACTCACAAACATAGATAGGTAAAAAGCATGTTATGAGATAATACTCATGCTCCAAAGGATCAGCAACCGCCGCTTCACTGCTAGACTGCTCCGTGGCTTCACCGTGTCCAATCTTGTCCTCGTGGTTCACCGTCAAACAGGAACTCACGAAGTCGGGCTCACCGCTACTCCTCTCCCCGGTCACACACCAACAGATGAACTTTGGTTCCCTCCGGGGATGATAGATGTGGCGGGACTGCAAATGACGTCACCCGGTCGATTTAAAGGACAAACGGGCTAGCATTTACCAACAGATCTGCCAGCAGCGTTGGAGGATCAACTGCACAACTGTCCATACGCGTTTCATCAGATTAACTGACTTCTTCTGGACTCAAAAGGACAGCTTGTATTGTGCACCTATAGGAGGTTCCACAGCACCGTATATGTTTATTTTTAATATATATATTTTTTAATTTAATATGGTTAGACATCTATTTGTCATGTTTTATTAATGTATATTGGTTAATATATTTACGTAATCAATATTTACAATTTCAAATATTTTTATTCCACCTCATTCTCTGACATTTCCACACAGGCGCAGATCTATATTGTATATAATTATATATATATATTGTGACAGAAACCAGGGGATGGTAATAAATTCCGTATATAGGGCTCCCAGGATACTAGACAGTTTCTATCCTGTTTGGCCTGGGAGTGCAGCCTTATAATACATACACTCCATCCCACAGTTTGGCAAGCGCTGGAACTGAGGGATGAGAGATCCAGACCAGAGTTTGTCGGCTGCCTGATTTCTGTCACCTGTCATGCTAATTAGGAATCAGGTATGAAAGACTGATTTCCTGTTTGCTCTGGTCTCCCCACAAGAGCCAGGAGGCTGGAAGGCTGCTGAACTACAGAGGGGAGAAGCCTCTTCCCCAAACAGGTTCAATCTTTCTGTTCATTTGTGTAAGACTGCAAAAGTACCGTGTTTTGATGTTGGAAGTGGAAAAGCCACTTCCAACCCTGAGTCAGGGATATCTAAGTTAAGTTATCGCTCAGGTGAGCAGCTTTTGTTTTGATCTGTTTTCTGTTGTATGCACTGTGGCAGTCTCAGTGCCTGGGACTGAATAAACCAGGCATAGCCTGTTTAAAGGAACAGTACGTGACGCCTCACCCAGGACATACTTGAAAACGAGAGGTAACTCTCAATGTATTACTTCCTGGTAAAATATTTTATAAATAAATAAATAAATAAAAAATAATAAATAATCATTTAACCTACCCTAAAAGACCGTGTTCCAAACAGTCCCGGACAAACGACGGAGCCCCAGAGTAAGCCGTTTGTCACATATGGTGGAGAATGCGGGCAGAGCACTAGGGGGTCTGCGGGTTGAAGAACTTTGAAAAAAAAAAAAAAAAAAAAGTTTTTTTCATCCTCTGCAAACAAGATGGAAGACGTGGTGGGTGCGCTGGTACGCAATGTCGCTGCCCAGAAAGACGCGAATGAAACCCAGCAACAGCTGTTAATAGCCCAGCAAGAAACTAATGCAAACCAGCAGCAGACGAATGCAGCCCAGCAACAGCTGCTAATAGCCCAGCAAGAGATTAATGCCAACCAGCAACAGGCGAATGCCAACCAGCAACAGGCGAATGCAAACCAGCAACAGACGAATGAAGCCCTGCAAAACGCGAATGCAAACCAGCAAGAGACAAACCGCTTGCTGAGAGAGGAGCAACAGCGGTTCGCTCAGGGCTTACAGCAGGAACTCGAGATCCTGAGGGGGACTATCAGTAACCTTCCACTGGCAGCGGCAGCCCCAGTTCCGAAAATGACCAGGGCAAGCCACTACCTTCAGAAGATGGGACCCTCGGATGATGTGGAAGCCTATCTTCTCACGTTTGAACGCACGGCACAGAGAGAGGGATGGCCAGAAGCTGAGTGGGCTGGTCTAATCGCACCCTTCCTAAGCGGCGAACCCCAGAAGGCTTACTTTGATCTAGAGCCAGCCGAAGCTAACGTCTATGCAAAATTGAAGTTCGAGATCCTCGCCCGCCTCGGCGTAACCACGGCTGTTCGCGCCCAAAGGTTTCACGCATGGTCCTTCACGATGGATAAAGCCACCCGAAGCCAGATGTATGACCTCATCCACCTCGCCCGGAAGTGGCTACAACCCGAGATCAACTCAGCCAGCCACATCGTGGAACGGTTGGTCATGGACCAGTTCTTGAGGAAACTTCCCTCTGCCTTACGCCGTTGGGTCAGTCGGAGTGACCCCCACAATGCGGATGAGCTTGTGGCCCTCGTAGAAAGGTACAATGCAGCAGAAGAGCACCCGCAACCCACAGTCGTGGAGCAACCCCACTACCCGAGGTTCCAGGACTCTTCCAGAGACGGTAAAAGGGTACCGGGGTTAAGGGGCGCTGAAGAGCGGCGACCACCTTTACGCAGCACCAGCAACAGTGGTTCGCACACTAAGGGCAATAGCCAACATGGGGAGCCGGGAAAAGGCTCTAAGTGGGACACAGACTATGTACCTAAATGTGTAAATTGTCATGAGAGGGGCCACACAGCAAAAATCTGCCCACTAAATGATGAGCCCATGCAATGCAACAGCGTGGAACCTTATTCGCTGTTGTCCCAATGTATGGGCCCTAGCCCAGAGGACCCCTTGAATAACCATCTGTGGGCATTTGTAAAGGTTAATGGTAAGAGGGTTCGGGCACTTCTTGACTCTGGGAGCATGGTCACACTAGTGTCCGAATACCTCTTGCCCATTAAGAAGAAACAGGGAAACAGTTCACAAAGAGTGGCAATTTGTTGTATACATGGGGATAATCATGAATATTCCACTGTTGATGTTTTTTTTTAAACAGAGTTTGGTTCTTTAGATTTCAAGGTGGGTATTGTACCCAAACTGGCACATGATGTGTTAATAGGGACCGACTTTCCCCATTTTCTAAAAATGTGGTCCCCCGCTCAGAATAGCGCCCAGAGTTCAATAGCGGACCATAACGAAGTATTAGAAGAAACAAATCCTTTCCCTTTTTCAGAAATGGAGGTTGACGAGGGCCCAAATAAGAAGGGGGAAAAGGAGGAGTGCTGTAAAATTCCCTTCCCCATCACTACTTTGGTAGGGAATACCTCAAATCAAGATGTTGAGCAGACACTTACCACCCCAGAACCGGATAAGACCCTCGCTGACCTAGAGGTCAGTCCTGGGAGTTTTAAGAAGGCCCAGTGGGAGGACCCCACATTAGCGGTAGCAAGGGGAAATATACGGGACCAGAATAGTACTCCTGGCCAACCAGATAGGTCACTTGCTTACCCCTACTTCGAGGTAGAGAACGACCTAGTATATCGGGTTGATAAAAGGAAATCAGTTACAACTAAACAATTGTTGGTACCACGGACATTCCGTAACGTAGTATTACACCTCGCACATAGTCATCCATTGGGGGGACACCTAGGGGTGGAAAAGACAAAAGAAAAGGTTCTCCGATGCTTCTATTGGCCTGGGGTTCTGGCAGAAATTACGAATTATTGTTCCTCATGCCCAGAATGTCAGATCACCGCCCCGTTCAAGGCGTACCGCAGCCCATTGGTACCCCTTCCCATAATAGAGGTACCATTTGACCGGATTGCTATGGATCTAGTAGGACCCCTAATAAAGTTTGCTAGGGGACATCAGCATATATTGGTAATATTAGATTATGCCACCCGATATCCGGAGGCAGTTCCCCTACGTAGCACCTCAGCTAAAAACATAGCAAAAGAGTTAGTAGTTCTGTTTTCCCGGGTCGGGATTCCTAAAGAGATTCTATCTGACCAGGGAACACCATTTATGTCCCAAGTAACGAAAGAGCTATGTAAACTCCTAAAAATCAAGCATCTCAGAACCTCAGTCTATCATCCACAAACAGATGGTTTAGTGGAAAGGTTCAATAAAACCTTAAAGAGCATGTTACGGCGGGCGGTTGATAAAGATGGGAAAAACTGGGATTGTTTGTTACCGTACCTGTTATTTGCCATTAGGGAAGTTCCCCAATCATCCACAGGCTTCTCCCCGTTTGAACTATTGTATGGCCGACACCCAAGGGGCTTACTGGATATAGCCAAAGAGACTTGGGAACACGAGGTTACCCCTTACAGAAGTGTAATAGAGCATGTTGCCCAGATGCAGGACCGCATTGCTGCAGTCCTACCCATAGTGAGGGAACACATGGAGAAAGCTCAAGAAGCACAGAGGAATACATATAATAAGGGTGCTAGGGTCAGAATTTTTTCTCCAGGTGATAGGGTACTAGTTCTGGTTCCCACCGTGGAGAGTAAATTCCTTGCTAAATGGCATGGGCCATATGAGGTCTTGGAAAGAGTGGGAGAAGTAAATTATAAGGTAAGACAGCCAGGTAGGAGGAAACCTGAGCAAATTTACCATATAAACCTACTCAAGCCCTGGAAAGATAGAGAAGTCTTGTTAACCCTAGTACCCCCAGGTCCGTCAGAGAATCAAGAAACTGACCCAGAGGTTAGCATAGCTGAAACCCTGTCTGTTCATCAGAAACGAGAGGTTCAGAATTTAGTGAAAAGAAACAAAGAAATCTTCTCTATACGGCCAGGTAGAACTAGCGTAATTGAACATGACCTAGTCTCTGAACCGGGGGTCCGAGTTAACCTTAAACCGTACCGAATCCCAGAGGCCAAAAGAAAGGCTATAAGTTTAGAGGTTAAAAAAATGCTAAAACTAGGTGTAATTGAGGAATCCCAAAGTGGGTGGAACAGCCCTATAGTCTTAGTCCCAAAGCCAGATGGTACAACAAGGTTTTGTAATGACTACCGGAAACTAAACGCGGTGTCAAAATTTGATACTTATCCTATGCCCAGGGTAGATGAACTTGTAGAGAGACTGGGCAAAGCCCGATATCTCACAACCCTAGACCTAACAAAAGGGTACTGGCAGGTTCCCCTCACAGAAAGGGCAAAAGAAAAGACAGCCTTCTCAACCCCAGACGGCCTCTTTCAGTATAAGGTGTTGCCTTTTGGCTTACATGGAGCTCCCGCCACATTCCAAAGAATGATGGATAAAATTTTAAAACCACATGCTCGGTATGCTGCCGCCTACCTGGATGATGTGGTAATCCATAGTGAAGATTGGCAATCCCACCTTCCAAAGGTCCAAGCTGTGCTTGACGCAGTCCGGTCTGCTGGACTAACTGCTAACCCCGCTAAATGCACTATTGGTCTGGAGGAGGCCAAGTATCTGGGATATTCTATTGGCAGAGGTTTACTCAAACCCCAAACACTCAAAGTGGAGGCGATACAAAATTGGCCAAGGCCAGTTACAAAAAAACAAGTAAGGACCTTTTTGGGGTTAATTGGGTACTATAGAAGGTTTATTCCCAATTTTGCAACTAAGGCAATCCCACTAACTGACCTCACAAAAGCAAGAGGACCGCTAATGGTAAAGTGGTCCCCCGAAACCGAACAGGCCTTTAGAAGCCTGAAAGAAGCTCTTTGTGCCCAACCAGTGTTGGTCATACCTGACTTCTCCAAAGAGTTCGTAGTCCAAACCGACGCATCTGAGGTAGGGCTGGGGGCGGTACTCTCCCAGGAGTCTCAAGGTGAGGAGCACCCCATCCTTTATATAAGTAGGAAACTAAATCCCCAGGAGAAAAATTACTCCATAGTAGAGAAAGTGTCTCGCAATAAAGTGGGCTGTAGAGACGCTCAAATACTACCTGTTGGGGAGAAAATTCCGGTTGGTCACAGATCATGCACCCCTTACCTGGATGTGTCAAAACAGGGAAAAGAATGCTAGAGTGACCAGATGGTTCCTAAGCCTACAACCCTTTAAATTTTCTGTGGAACACAGGTCAGGGCACAAACATGGCAATGCTGACGGGTTGTCAAGGATGCACTCCCTAATATCCATGGTCGCTCATCCCTCGAGGTCTGAGCTGGGGGGGAGGATATGTGACAGAAACCAGGGGATGGTAATAAATTCCGTATATAGGGCTCCCAGGATACTAGACAGTTTCTATCCTGTTTGGCCTGGGAGTGCAGCCTTATAATACATACACTCCATCCCACAGTTTGGCAAGCGCTGGAACTGAGGGATGAGAGATCCAGACCAGAGTTTGTCTGCTGCCTGATTTCTGTCACCTGTCATGCTAATTAGGAATCAGGTATGAAAGACTGATTTCCTGTTTGCTCTGGTCTCCCCACAAGAGCCAGGAGGCTGGAAGGCTGCTGAACTACAGAGGGGAGAAGCCTCTTCCCCAAACAGGTTCAATCTTTCTGTTCATTTGTGTAAGACTGCAAAAGTACCGTGTTTTGATGTTGGAAGTGGAAAAGCCACTTCCAACCCTGAGTCAGGGATATCTAAGTTAAGTTATCGCTCAGGTGAGCAGCTTTTGTTTTGATCTGTTTTCTGTTGTATGCACTGTGGCAGTCTCAGTGCCTGGGACTGAATAAACCAGGCATAGCCTGTTTAAAGGAACAGTACGTGACGCCTCATCATTTAACCTACCCTAAAAGACCGTGTTCTAAACAGTCCCGGACAAACGACGGAGCCCCAGAGTAAGCCGTTTGTCACAATATATATATATATATATATATATATATATATATATATATATATATATATAAAAATAAATGACAGCGCCCCTATTAACACACACCTATAACCTTACAAACAGACCTTACACTGCAGAACGATATACCCAGCACAGATATATAACAATGCTTGTATTTTTGCAGGAAACCAGGCAAATTGCAATATAAAGTGGATACACAAAATTGTAAAAAAATATATTAATAAATGAAAAATATATGGCGCATGCGAGACGACATAGAGTATGGACGTATAACTTTCATGCTCCGTGTCCCGCTCAAGAAATAATTAATAATAAAACCATAAAACCGAGTACAAACACACAGAAAATTTTTTGACATACAGAACAAGATCACAGGATGTCCAAAAAAGGGGTGCGAGGAACAAAGAAGAAGTGATTACCGGAATACTTCAATAGAACGCGGCCGAGCAGAGCGGAGTCAGAAATGGCGCCGAATTCAACTGCGGGCTCAGAGTCAGAGCCGGAGGGGGAAGGTGAGGAAATCTCTGAGCAAGGCATGGGACCGGTACGGCAATGTGATTTTATGAGACTATATAATGACCTGCGGTCCATGCTACAAACAGAGATGAGGGATCTCAAAAAAGAAGTCTCTGGCCTAGGAGAAAGGACAGGGGTCCTCGAGACGAAGATGGATCAGTCCATCAAGGCCATTAAAAAGCAGGACAAAAGGTCCGGGGACCTACAAGCGCAAATCAATGAAATCCGCGATAGACAGGAGGACGCGGAGAACCGCGATCGAAGGAATAATTTAAGGATCAGAGGAGTGCCAGAGAAAGTCCTGGACTGCGATGAATTCATCCTGCGGTGGATGGAGTCAATACTGCCCGAGTCTCAGCAAAGCCAACTAGCTATGGACCGCTGTCATCGGGCACTAAGGGCCAAACCGCTGCAAAATGAGCAGCCAAGAGACATTGTAGTGCGGATGCACTATTACAGAACAAAGGAGGCTGTGCTCCAGAAAACAAGGCCACTACCGGTATTGGAGTTTGAAGGGGCACGGCTACTCATATTCCAAGACCTCTCCCCAGTGACATTGGCGAGGAGGAGAAGCCTAGGCCTATTAACTAAAATCTTGAGAGAAAATGTGGTGAGGTACCGCTGGGCCTTTCCCTTCGGCCTGACAGTGACAAAAGGTGGCAAATCCATAACAGTCAGGGAGCCAGAAGAGGGTCCAGCCTTGCTTCACAAGCTGGGGCTCGGGGAGGCCCCCGGGCACACGAGCCACCAAGAACCGGCCCTGGACCCAGTATGGTCACAAAGCCCCAAAGCACCAAGAGCAAGAAGAGATAACTGAAGACCATAAAAAATAATAAACAGAAAAAAAAAAAAATACGAAGTTAAAAAGTTACTCGGTTCTAAAATATAAAAAATGTCCCCAGCAGTCACAGACGGCGTGCAATCTATTAGCCCGTTTTAAGGCAGTAATTGCTTGTCACCAAAGACTCACCCATCGAGACCTACAAAAGAAAGAAATAAAAGTACCTGAAATCGCTGGACCTCAAAGGGGAGAAAGCATGGTCTTCAAAGATGGCGGTGGTAATGGACGCACAGCAAGTTCCACGCTGAACCGCAGGAGCAGGAAGGTAATGGACGGCGGGAACCTGGAGAGAGCGCGAACACCTCCGTCCGGGCAAACACTGGAATCCAAAATGGCGGCGGTGCGGACAGACGTCACCATATCAAGCCGGAAGTTCGGACGCCATCTTGGAAGGGGCAACTGCGGCAGCATGCAATGGACACAGATGACGTCAGCATTTAAGCGCCGAGACACACAAGGACCCGAGAGGTGGCCGCGCATTGCCGGACCGGCTTTTGCGCTTCTAAAAGAAATAAAATAATAGAGAAAGTAGCGGAGGGGATAGCGGAAAGGGCAACGGGAGGGGTAGTGGAAGGGGTAGCAGGTTGGGGTAGCGGAGACAGGAGGAAGGGGTGGAGAACGGCAGAGGTAGGCAAATAATAGAAAAAGAAGTAGGTTATAGGGGGCAGTACAGTAGACGGGGTTTAAGAAGGGGAAGGTAGGTTAGGAGGATGAAAGAGATTAGGAGGCAAGGGGATAAAGGAGAGGTGAAGGAAAGAAGGCTAGGAGAAGGAGGTGGTGAAGGGAGGTAGCAGCAGAAGCACGGAAGGGGGAAGTTATGATAAAGGGACACATAGAAGGATCAACCAGGTAGTCAGAAGGGCAAAGCAGGTGATGAGAAAGCAGGACGGGAAGAGATAGAATAAATAAAATATAAAGATAAAAAATATATATAATTAAAAGAAGTATTGCTGAGGAAGGTCCAGGATTCGAGAGTCGATGGTTCAAGAACTATAAGAGGGGATCAATAAGTTCTCATATGGTTTAAGTTTTAAAGTTAAGTTGTAGAGCGGGACGGGGGTAGGGCAAAGCCCTGCTCTTACGTCCGTGTGGGCCGTGCGTTAGGTACAGGAAGGGAGATCCTTCGTTAACCTAACGAAGTCCTTTGAGCCTGAACAACTGGAGACTTTCCACGAAGGCTGCACTAGCACTGCAGATCAAGATGGAGCTCAAAGGCGGCAGTCTCGGAGCAGGAGGAGGAAAGGAGAAGCACCGAGAAATGTCAATAAATGTTAAATGTGGTCTTGTGTCAATGTTCCCCCAGGTTCCCCCTTTTGTGTGTTCCCCACCTTTTGTTTCCTCAGGAGGGTGGATCGGATGGAGAAAGAAGAGTGGAGGCGATGAGGTGAATTGGCATGCGAGGCCAATAAGAAAACGACAGATCAAACAGCGGAAACCCACAAATGAGTAAGGAAATAATCTTTATATCGCACAATGTTAAGGGTTTTAATAGCCCAGCTAAGAGAAGGGTTGCATTCAGGGACTATAAACGAAAGAGAGCAGAGATATTGTTCCTACAAGAAACACATTTCTCTAGGAATAACCAGCCGAACTTTCTAGATAAAGATTTCC
Source organism: Ascaphus truei (assembly GCF_040206685.1). Classification (NCBI taxonomy): domain Eukaryota; kingdom Metazoa; phylum Chordata; class Amphibia; order Anura; family Ascaphidae; genus Ascaphus; species Ascaphus truei. Next base: position 207,086,938 of record NC_134486.1, on the reverse strand, counting down.
GGACGAGCTTCCGATCCACGGCACAAGTCAAAAAGAGAGGGGTAGCCATTTTAATTCACAATAAAATACCATTTATTTCAGACAAGACATACGCAGACAGAGAGGGACGGTACATAATAGTGACCGGAACCATTCAAGCCCACCCCATCACGCTAGCGACAGTATATGCCCCATGCGAATCTTCCAGCGACTTCTTCATAGGGTTCTTCTCTAAGTTACACAAAGTAGCGATAGGTAATATCATTCTAGCAGGAGACTTGAACCGAGCGCTTAACAGCAATTTGGACAGATGCTCTACCACTAACAAAGCACATAGACAGGACGTACTAACCATATCAAATGGGATGAGACAGTGTCAACTCCTAGATATCTGGAGGGAACAACACCAGGGAATAAAAGAATACACGTTCTACTCTAATCCACACAACAGTTACAGTAGGATAGATTACTTCCTTGTGTCTAATAGAATCGTCCCTGGGATTTCTAGGTCAGAGATACATGATATTTCATGGTCTGACCATGCATCAATAGAGCTGCGATGCAATTTAATTCTCCTAGACAGACCCAGAGCGAATTGGAAACTAAATGAGATCCTGTTAAAAATCCCGGCTGTAGAAAAAGAGGTAGGGGACAAAATTAAAGAATACTTTATGGAGAATGAGGGGAGTGTGTCCACACACTCCATGCTGTGGGAGGCCCATAAGGCAACCCTCAGGGGGGTATTAATGAATTTGGTCGCCAAAAGGAGAAGGGAAAGAGAAAAAAAGATAAGAGAATTAGAAAAACAATTAGCCGATTTTGCAGCCGATCATAAAGCAAACAAGCAAGATCATATTCTAAACTAGATACTAAAACAAAGCTCAATCTCCTGCTCTCCTCCCACGCAGAGAAGGAAATGACCTGGTCTAAGCGCAAATTTTATGAAAAAGCTAACAAGCCAGATACCCTACTTGCCAATAAGCTAAAAAATAAGCTTCCAAAGTCCCACATTCACGCAATACGAACCCAGAGTGGGGAACTGACATCCATTCCTGGGAAAATAGTAGAAGAATTTAAAACCTACTATGAAACACTATATAATGGAGATAAGGTCACCCACTCTCGCAAAACACAAGAGTTGTTACAAACTTTTTTGAAAGAGGCAAAATTACCCACACTGAGCAGGGATGAGAGAGAGGCGCTACAAGCGGACTTCACGTTAGAAGAGCTGTCAGAGGTAATTAAAAACCTCAAACCAGCTAAAGCCCCAGGGCCAGACGGTTTCTCGAACCTGTATTACAAAAAATATCTGAAATTACTAGCCCCTCACATGCTTCGAGTATTTAACGAGATTTTAGCGGGGGCTTCCTTCCCAACTCAAATGCTACAAGCCGCAATATCAGTGATCCACAAACCTGGAAAGGACCCGGCAGACTGTAAGAGCTACCGGCCTATATCTCTGATTAATTCTGACACTAAAATTTACTCCAAACTCATAGCTAACAGAGTGGGTAGCGTCCTTCCCGGGTTGATTCATGCGGATCAAGTAGGGTTTATAGGAGGAAGGCAGGCGGCAGACAACACCAGGAGAATAATAGACTTGATTGATCTGGCCAAGCAGAAAAATACTCACTCCATGGTGCTAAGTCTGGACGCAGAAAAAGCCTTTGACAGAATAGACTGGCCCTACCTAACAGCGACGCTTAGGGAATTTGGTTTTGAAGGACGCCTCTTAAAAGCCATTATGGCTCTATACGAGAGCCCAACGGCCCAGGTGAGACATCAGGGATACCCTTCCGAGCAATTTAACATTAAAAGTGGAACTAGACAGGGGTGCCCGTTGTCCCCGCTGTTGTTCGCTCTGTGTGTTGAGCCCCTGGCAGCCCACATCAGACTTAGTCCAGATATTGCAGGAATTTCGATCGATGACCAAACACACAAAATAGCCTAGTACGGTGATGACGTCATTTTGACGTTGTCAAAACCTCTCACTTCCCTGCCCAATGTATTTGAGGTATTAAGTAAATTCAACAAAATTTCGGGGTTTAAAATCAATCAGGCCAAATCAGAAGCCCTCAACATAAACCTACCCAAAGAGGTAGAGAAATTGATAGAAATAAACTTTAATTTTAAGTGGCAACCCTCCGCAATCAAATATTTAGGGGTATACTGTATATTACACGGGACTACAAAACAATATACAAAGCCAATTTTCCCAGGTTAATTAAGACGTTGAAAGAGGATCTCCGTACCTGGATGAAAGGTAGGATTGGGAGGATTCATAGCGTGGAAATGAACCTCCTCCCGAGGATGTTATATCTTTTCCAAAGTCTACCGATACCCTTAGTAACAGCAGACATCCTCTCTCTACAGTCCCAAATTATGAAATTCATTTGGAATAAGAGAAACCCAAGAATTGCAAAGGGAATCTTAAAGAGACCCACCGGTAAAGGAGGACTAGCGGTACCTTGCTTGATGGCTTACTATAAAGCGGCCCAACTTAGTCAAATTACGCAGTGGCACATGGACACACAACTAAGGAGATGGGTTGAATTAGAGAAACTGTGCTGTGCACCTATTGATATACATAATGCGATCTGGATACCCAAAAAAGGACTAAACAAGATGGGCACGCCACTTCAGACCATAGTCAATTCATTAAAGGTATGGGAGGCCACCAAATTCAGATGTAATCTCACCTCTAAGGACTCACTGATGACACCACTTATCGGCAACCCAGACTTCGCTCCAGGCCTGAATAGAACTAATTTGTTAGCTTGGGAACAGTCAGGCATTACACGACTTAAGGATTTGGAGGGTAACAAATATATACAAACCTTTGATCAACTTACAGCCGCAAAGGCGATATCAAATAAGGAATTTTTTAGATACCTCCAGATCAGAGACTTTTATAACAAAACCCCAATTAGACCTATAAGAACTAATTTCGAGCAGCTGTGTTCTAGGGCTACGGACACAAGGGGACTAACTTCTAGAATGTACAGGGAAGTGATCAGTCCCAAAACCCACAATGACCACCGACTCACGTACATTAGACAGTGGGAAGCAGACTTAGGAGAGACATTAGAGGACGAGGAGTGGGACAAGATCATACAGGGAGCGGCGAAAAGCTCTATCTGCACCACATTAAAGGAGAACGCGTATAAAGTCCTTATGCGCTGGTACTATACCCCGTTAAGGTTGGCTAAATTCATCAGAGGCCACTCCCCGCTCTGCCCAAAGCAGTGTGGGGAGGTGGCGGACCTGCGACACATGCTGTGGTCTTGTAATAGGGTAGTCCCGATTTGAGAGCAAATTCGAGATTGGCTACAGCGGATTCTCGGTTTGGAGATCCCCCTGGACCTGTGGCTGTTCCTACTGGGCAGACGGATCCAGGGTATATCAAATGCGACGCATAAATTGATCGTGCATTTGGCAACCGCCACTAGGTGCGAGATCGCAGCATTATGGAAGCAGCAGGAAGTACCAATCATCCCCACAATTAGAAATCGGATTTGGCATGTCTGCCGGATGGAACAATTAACAAGTTTAGTTAATGACACCGGCGAAAACGTTCTAAAAGTCTGGTCGCCATGGTTGGACCAGACAGAAATCCCAGGGGTAAGTACTACAACAATATTTCAATAATAGCAACAAATGCGTTCTCCTTTGAAGGTAGCAAGACAGGACCATACATAGTGACGGACAGATAGGCGGACAGAAGACAAAGGTCCCACCCGCAATAAGGGGAGGGACAGGCCAGGCCCAAGCTAAAATCCCCTTGTAAAAAGTAAAAAAAAAAAAAAGGGGAAGGAAATTAAACAAAATAAAATCCCCCGGAATGCGACTCTACAAGAACCCAAGTCGGAGCCGGACCTCCTCAGCGATCGCCAACCCACCCAGCAGAATGACCCCCCAAGCCCTCCTACCCCCCTCGCCCTCCTCCCCCCTCCCCCACAGCCCTGTGTCAGGTACGTGTGGTGTGTCATGTCCGGTGTGTTAAGTAACCCCCAATGTTCGTCAGGTTCTATGTGGTATTCTATGTTTTATCGGAAAAAAAAAAAGAATTGATGTAACCCACAATGGGCTGTGATACAATGTATGTTTATAAACATCAATAAAAATTGAAGTTGAAAAAAAAAAAAATGAAAAATATAAAAAATGTATGTTGGCAACAAAAACAATAAAAAAAGAAAAAATACCTATAAAAAATGTGTGTAAGTCTCTTTTCTATTGTTGAAAAAAATAAAATCAATACAAATGATGTCCATACAAATCCTTAAAAATGAAATTGAAGTCCTGGGCAGCTTATTTCTTGGGCTCACCAACCTCCCAACGATACCTAAGAAACAAAGAAGAAAGAAAAAGCGCCCGATCCTTGTGTAGATTCAGATTTAAAAGGTTTTAATTTTCATAAACAGACGATTGCCAACTCACACTTTGTCAGTTTAAAATAAGCAATTTATGGGACAAGCCCATGCACCACGCTGACGTCCAAGTTTCAGAAGTCTTCCATCTGCATGCAAATATAGCTGCTGTGAATCAGCTCTGCTGTGGGATATGCTGCCGGTACAACCTTTCTCCTTCACCTCTGCAGGGATAGTAGGTGTTTCTGGCTGTATTCAATCTTCCACCGATCGAGTAGCAGGATGCAGGAACTGACGTCTGTGCTCTGGAGCTTGAACAGCTTGGCCACCGTAGTTTCCTGTACCACGTGACCCTACGCGTTTCATCCGTCTCAGCGGATTTCATCAGGGGATAACCACTGGTAGAGGTGACTGAATATTTATACTAATGCGATCCAATAAAATATGTAAATGTCAGTCAACCTAAATCAATTACATTTAAATAGAGAACATCTGTGCTAGGTATTCTGGCCTAATAGCAGAGTATATACAAGGACATAATATATATAATTAGATGATAACATAAATTTGTATAAATGACAAGTAGACATAAAATATACAAAGCCATAATATAAAATAAACAAATATTATAAACGACATATATATTATCAAAAGCATAAATTTTACCTATAAATTGGTTTGTTTTGCTATAACTTTACTACAAATTTATACAATGAATTAGATAAATTAATTAATAAAATCATACCATATTATATATAGAAAAAAGGCTTAGTTAGTATTAAAATACATTGTAAAAGCATTAATTATCTATTAAAAGATGGCAATGGAAAGGATGAATCTTGATGGTTAGTATTCTAAACTTTTTACCTAGATGAAATAATGGATAGAGATATCATTAATAGAAATTGTGTATGTAAATTAATTAGATAGAATAATTGATTTTATTACTTATAACCAGTCGTCAATTGCAAATATCATGATAGTAGAGAAAGAATCAGATTGGCTCAAATTGAGCATATTGGATCAAAACCAAATGGTTAGGGATATAGAGAGAGAACTAGATAAGAATCTATCCCAGAGAGATGGATAAGTTACTATAACCGGTTAGATTCTGAACCCCCAAACAACGAGAGAGAATGAAAGAAGGAGGAGGGAGAGCACGAGCAAATCAGCATGAGATCTAAACTGGAGATATACTGTAATATCAAGAAGCCAGCAATCAAATGGAGGTGTTCAGTTACTTACTGATTTGTGTTGATGCCATAATAAAATATATATATATATATATATATATATATATATATATATATATATATATATACATATATATATATATAATTTGTGTTTGTGTGATAATAAAGTATATTTGTGATGTCTATTGAATATAAATTCTAAAATTGAGTGTAAATGAAAATCTGTGTACAATTTTATAAGTGATTGGTAAACTTATATATTTATTCATTCACAATGTGTATAGGAATGTGAATCTGACTAAGGGTGCTATTCAAGATACACCATCTGGGAGAAACAGAGGGAACATGTATAAAATGTTCAACCCAGACCTCTGAATACACCCAAAACTGGTATAATCTGAAAATGGTGTTATACAATAGTGCTTGTGTCGATGCAATCATTGAGACCACCTGGACTTAGGGTGTCTAACATGTATATCCAGTATGTCTCACGTAAATTTGATCTCTTAAGCCTATCTCCACTTAACAAAGTGGAGGGTATCATTTCTAACCCCATCACCAAAATAGAAGATGGATCTTTATTATGTATTTCTAAAAAATGTTTTGATAAATTGTGGGTCGTGATACCATGAATAATATTGCGTCTGTGTTCTAAAAAACGCGTGCTTAGTGTACGTGTAGTTCTACCCACATACTGATAGCCACATGGGCATATGATCATGTATATGACAAATGTGGATAGACAATTGATTTGACCTTTTATTACATGTGTAGTTTTATTATGATATGATGTGACCGTATCCTCTTTATATATATATATGTTTGCAAGTTAAACATCTACTTCGACCACATGATGAATTGCCACTTTTTTGTATCCTTTTTATTTGAGGAACTGAATTTGGTTTCAAACGACTAGGTGCCAATAAAGTTTTTATATTCCTGGCTTTCCTATAAATAATTGGAATTTTAGATGGTAATTTTAAACCAATAATAGGATCTCTTCACATGATATTCCAATGTTTGTTTAGGATAGAACTAATATTTTTTGCTGCATTATTAAATGTAGTAATAAACAAAGGAGATTTTGTTGGTATAACTACTTTTTTCTCAATAGTTGTTATTTCTTTTTGATAATTCTTTTTGGATTTATTGAGTAAAGCTATACGATGCAGGGCACCAACCTGTTTAAATGTCTACAGAATGACATGAATGTCGTAACCTTTAGATATAAATTTCTTGACTAACAATTCCCCCTGAACCAAAAAATCAGAGTCAAGAGAACAATTTCTCCTGACTCTGAGAAATTGGCCCCTGGGGATATTGTCAAGCCATTTTTTGTAATGGTTACTCCTATTAGAAATTAGTGAGGACTGTATGATTATCAGCAAAACACATTTTAAAACAGTGGCAACCAATGGTTACCTGCATAATAGGAGTAACCATTATTAATAATGGTGATAATGGTGAAAGACAGGGTTGCAGACCTGTCTAAGACATGCAAATGAACATACAGGAATATTTACAGTTGCTATATGCTTTACTGTGGAGGGTTTTTGTCACTTTTTTTTACCCACCATAACCTTAATAAGTGTGGTATATATATACAGTATATATATAATATTTGGGCACGATGAAGCCACTGTACAAATGAATGGGTGAAGGGTGGGTGTAGTTGCCTGGGGAGAGTGTTAGGCCTTGTGGGTGAGTATTGGGGCAGGGTGGGTTAACCCCTTAATTACTATAGCTGTTATTAACCGCTAAGGTGATTAAGGAGTTAGGGGACATTAGAATGTATTTGCTATGTATTTCTCTGGCACCGGAGGACAGGGACCTGCTGTATCCTGATGAGGATACCCTTCATATTGCTGTGCTAAGTAGAATTGTATTTATTTACTTTATTTATGCTGGTTTATGTGTTTAATAATAGGCAAATAATCTATTATCTATATCTGGATAATGGTTATTTTGACCATTACTGTGCTGCATGTGTTTGGTGGTGGGGAGGGGGGGGGGGAGGAGTGGGGGGTATTGATTAATTTAAATGTAGGCCATGTTTTTTTTTTACATACAGGATTGGTACCTTAGGTCTGCGAGGACCTATGGAGACCACCTGAGGGCCCACGGGTACCACCTGCGGGGAAGAACCGGGGTCCCCATAGCTGTGGGGGCCCACGGACCCGCAAGGACCACCTGAGGGCCCCAGACTCCCGTTGGAACTACCCGAGGGCCCCCAGACACTTGTGGGGATGACCCAGGGACCCCCAGACACTCGCAGGCCCACCCGTGGACCCCATTGTGGCCCACGGTGATCCGTGGGGACCAAGGCGCCTAGCGGGGACCACCCTGAGACCCCCAGACACCTGTGGGCACCGCCCTCTGGTGCACTGTGGGGCCTGCGGACACCCGTCAGGACCACCGGGGACTACCATAGGCCTGGTGTATTAAGCCTGTATGTAAAATAATTAATCATGTTTTTTTTTTTTTTTATAACAAGTTTTTATTGGTCCCATACACAGATGTCAAGATACATTGCTTCCAGACAATATATAAACACCTTAGTCTGTACATGAGGCCATTTTCCAATCATATTGTGACGGTAACATAATAAAAACATTGAGTGTTAACAAATAAAAAGGGTAAATGACACATTGGGGATGACAGGGGGGTAAGGCTGGGTAGGGGAGGCCGCCTTAACTTCCGCGATGCTTGTAGGTGAACATCAGGCTCACCCGGTTCAAGCGGCGTAGATGAGAGATCCTCTTGGTTCCCGCTGCGTAACTAATTTCCATGTTTCTGGGCCCATTTCTGTCTGTGTAGTTCAACACCATCAAAGGAGAACACACTTATACCTATCAGAGCCAAATTGTGGCCCTCTCTACCTCAGGGATGTCTGTCTGTGCCAACCATGGCGACCAGACTTTTAGAAAATTTGCGCCAGTATCATTAACTAAACTCATCAATTTTTCCATCTGCCATATATACCAAATCTTGTGCTGAATCTTTGTAATTGAAGGAATTGTGTTCTGTTTCCATATTGCTGCGATCTCCCCTCTCACCGCTATAGCAAAGTGCGCTATAAGTTTGTTCATGCTTTTGGATAGACCCTCCACTGGTCTGTTCAGTAAGAATAGCCAGGGGTCTAGCGGAATTTGGATGCCAAGGATCCTTATAAGCCAATCTCATATATCGTTCCAAATCTGGGCTACGTGGGGACATGACCACAGCATATGTAACAAGTCTGCCTGCTCTCCGCATTGCTTGGGGCACAATGTGGAGTAACCTGGCAGGAATTTAGATCGTTTTAGCGGGGTGAGGTACCACCTCATTAGAATTGCCAAAACTCTGTCTTGCGCTTCTGTGTGAACAGCAATGTCACCATAGGTGTCTCAGTCAATGGAGCTGTGTGGGAGGGAGCTTAGCGTGGCCACAGTGTTGACCGGTGCAGGGGGATGTATAATCCTTACCTCAGCTGCATCTCCGGTCTGGGACCCGCTCACCTCCTCTGCTCCTGCGTGCTGCCGTCTAGGATAGCCAGGATAGAAGAGAAACTTTGGCGCCACTGCGCATGACTGAATCAATGAGACTCCCGGATGATCTTCAACCAACTTTATTGACACCACACACAAGGGCTACACCGCGATCTCCCCCTCTACGCGTTTCACCCTCTAGGATAGGGCTTCCAAGACGAAGCCCTATCCTAGAGGGTGAAACGCATAGAGGGGGAGATCGCGGTGTAGCCCTTGTGTGTGGTGTCAATAAAGTTGGTTGAAGATCATCCGGGAGTCTCATTGATTCAGTCATGCGCAGTGGCACCGAAGTTTCTCTTCTATACCACCTCATTAGAACCTTATATGCGTTCTCCTTTAATGTCGTGCATATGGAATTCTTTGCCGTGGCTCCCACTATTTTTGACCAGGTCTCTGTGTCTAGAGTCTCTCCGAGATCCGTTTCCCACTGTATCATGTATTGTAATTTTTTCGTAACCTCGGGGCCAGAACCGATCACTTCCCTGTACATCTGTGATGTAAGTCCCTTAGAGTTTGTCCCATTCCGACAGAGCTTTTAAAAATTGGTCAAATTTAACTTTGGATTTACCTTCTGATAGAACGATCTATTCTGGAGATACTTATAGAAGTCCGTTTGGGGTATAGATTTATCAGCTCTAATTTGTTCAAATGTTTGGATGCCCCTATGACCCTCCAGATCTTTTAGTCTGCCAATTCCTTTCTGTTTCCAGTTAGAAAAATCAGCGCTATTTAAACCCGGAGCAAACAACGGGCTGCCCCAAAGTGGGGTCATCAGCGAATTCGTGGATGTCAGTGAGCACCTGAATTTTATTGCATCCCAGATGGAGAAAGAATTCGCTACTGAGGAGTGCGGCACTGTGGCATTCCTTCTTGCCCTTTTGGGAAGCCAAATTAGGTTGCTTAATTCCAATGGGGAACAAGCCTCTTTTTCCAATGCAACCCATCTTTTCAAATGTGGGTCAGAGTGCCATTGGACAATTTGACATAACAAGCAAGGTACCGCTTTACCAGCAAGGTACCCATTACCCACCTGTCTCATCAGAATCTGCTTCTTAATTCTGGCCTTCCTACCATTCCAAATAAATTTGGCTATTGCAGACTGAAGCGAGAGGAGGTCCTTCAGTCTGAGCGGCACTGGTAGAGTTTGGAAAAGGTATAGCAGGCGAGGTAGCAGATTCATCTTAATACTATATATTTTACCAATCCATGAGATCCGTTTGTCGGCCCAATTTCCAATGTCCTCTCTTAACGTTTGGATGACTTTTGAGTAATTTGTGCCATACAGGCATACCCCGCATTAACGTACGCAATGGGACCGGAGCATGTATGTAAAGCGAAAATGTACTTAAAGTGAAGCACTGCCTTTTTCCCCACTTATAGATGAATGTACTGTACTTCAATCATCATATACGTGCATAACTGATGTAAATAACACATTTGTAACAGGCTCTATAGTCTCCCCGCTTGCGCACAGCTTCAGTACAGGTAGGGAGCTGGTATTCCTCTTCAGGACATGCTGACAGGCGCATGCGCAAGCTGCCGTTTGCCTATTGGGCGATATGTCCTTACTCGCGAGTGTACTTAAAGGGAGTGTCTTTAAAGCGGAGTATGCCTGTATATACTTTTGTAGTCCCTGGTGATATGAACTCCCAGGTACTTGATATATATTTTTTGCCAATTAAAATTGAAATTGATCTCAATCAGCTTTTCTACCTGCTTAGGAAGGCTGATGTTGAGTGCTTCCAACTTTGCCTGGTTTATTTTGAAACCTGAAATCCTATTGAACCTTCCCAGTAAGTCAAACAGATTAGGTAAAGAAGTGAGGGGTTTTGAGACTGTCAGGAAAACGTCATCCGCCTACAGCGCAACCTTATGCGTCTGATTCCCCAATGTGATGCCCTCTATGTCTTTGCTAGTGCGAATCCGGGCTGCTAGAGACTGCATACATAGTGCAAAGAGAAGGGGGGAAAGCGGGCAGCCCTGTCTCGTACCGGTTTTTATTTTGAAGGGATCCGAAGGGAAACCCTGGTAGGTAACCCCTGCCGATGGCCCCGAATATAATGCAAAAATAGCTTTTTATCAATTTCCCGTCGAACCCAAACGCTCCAAGTGAAGCTTCTAAATAGGGCCAGTCTATCCTGTCAAGTGCCTTTTCGGCATCCAGTCTTAACACCATAACCGGTATTGATCTTGAATTGGCTATCTCTATCAGATCAATGATCCGTCGTGTGTTGTCAGCAGCTTGCCGATCCTTAATAAAACCGACTTGATCTGGGTGTATTAGCCTGGGCAGGATGACACTCAATCTGTTGGCCAGCAATTTTCGCATATATCTTCACATCTGTGTTTATAAGGGAAATTGGCCTTTAGCTCTTGCAGTCCAACGGATCTTTTCCCTGTTTATGGATTAAGGATATAGGCGCTTGGAGCATGTGTTCTGGGAAAGGGGTCCCCGCCAGCACAGCATTTAATATACGGAGGAGATGGGGAGCCAGCTGTTTTTAGTACATTTTTTGTAGTATAGATTCGAGAAACCATCAGGCCCCGGGGCTTTAGAGGGTTTTAGATTCGTAATGACCTCAGATATCTCCTCTAAGGAGAAATCTCTCCCCAACACTTCTCCATCCAATCTGCTCAGCCTGGGAAGGCCTGCACTCTGAAGGAAGTCCTTCATCGCTTTCTTAGTAGGATTATTGTGTGCACTTTATTCCCGTCGTAAAGCTTTTCATAGAACTTTTGAATTCCCCCACTATTGTTTTTGGATTGGTGGAGGTCCCCCCTGATTGCAGTCTAATTGCCTGAAGGTTGAAATTTTGGATTCTCTCTTTTAACAGTCTCACTAGCATGGTATCTGGCTTGTTAGCCTTTTCATAAAATTTTCTTTTTGGCCAGCTCAATGATTTCTCCACCTGGGAGGTTAGAAGGAGGTTCAGTTATATTTGGGTGTCTTTCATTTTTCTAAGGGCTTCTTGGTCCAGGCTCTGTTTATGCTATGAGGAGAGAACTCCCAACCTGGACTGTAGCACAAGGATATTTTTATTTTGCTCTGTTTTCTCCTTGCTGCAATATTAATCAAAAGCCCTCGTAAAGTTGCTTTGTGTGCCTCCCAGAGGGTCAAGGGTGATTCTACACTTTCAAAATTCTCTCTAAAAAACTGATCTATCTCTCCAATCACCGTATTCCATGTTTCTAGGATTTTAATGAGGGACTCATTGAGCTTCCAGTTAGCTCCCGGTTTATCTAGACTAATTTGGGTGCACCGTAGATCTATAGGTGCGTGATCAGACCACGAAATATTGTGGATCCCAGTCTTGGAGATCTGAGGGACCAGTCTACTAGAGACAAAGAAGTGATTGATTCTGCTATATGTGTTGTGGGGGTTAGCGTAGAAAGTATACTTCCTATCTAATGTGTGTAGTTCCCACCAGCTGGTTATCTGTTAAACACTTAGCTAAAGTAGATGACTTTTCTGAGCTCTTTGCCCTCAAGGGGCCTGATCTATCTAGTTGGTCGTTTAATACTGTGTTAAAGTCGCCCCCCATGATTATACCTCCCTTGGCCAGTCTTCCGAGTGTCCGAAAGATCTTGCTAAAAAAGAAGGGGCACTGTTCACACGGTGCATACACTGTGGCCAGGGAGATGGGTTGCTGATTTATGGGACCTACTAGTAACAAGAATCTACTCTCCGAGTCTGTCTCTACTAGGAGTGGGAGTTTATTATTTATTAGGATTGTCACCCCTCTCTTCTTCTCTGTGGCTGAGGACATGTAAATTTGACGGTTATGTTTATCTATAAACCCAGGGTGGCTCCTGACACTAAAGTGCATCTCTTGCATCATGATCACGTCTGCCTTCTTCCGCTTGTATTCTGCTAGAGCCACCCTGTGTTTCTTTGGGCAGTTAAATCCTTTAACATTATGTGATACGACTACTAAGGCCATATTATTATGTTGATTGTCCTACCTGCTTTCATAGTCGCTTCAGAGGATCCCGCTGCTGGGTTGGGGTACCATACCGTGGCGAGTCGGCCTATAAGGGGAAAAGAGGGGGAAAGGGGGAGGGAAGACAAGACACTGGGGGGAAACTTAACTGAGAGGCCAACAGATGTCCATGACATCTCTGTCTCTTGCCTTTGATAACTGGCTAAAGACTGGTGCCCTAACGGTGGGCACCCAGCCGTCCAGGACAGCCTGGAGTTTAGCCTCCCAAAGGACTTTGGTGGGTGGTCGAGCGTGTGCCCAAACACTCATAGTGGGGCGCCGGCGAACGACTGCGGCTGGGACTCCGTCAGCACTTCTGAAAATGTTCACAGCCCTTGTCCAGTTCGTGTGGTATGCCCGTGAACTGAACGTAACAGTTTTGATTCAATGTAACCTCCCATATCTCCACCTTGTATTATCCCAACATTTTCACCTCGCAAACACCTAACCTCCTCCCCACATCATTCATCCTCACCCCATATCCTCAATCTCAGAACATCCTATCTTTTGCATAGCATCAACTTTAACATCTTAACACAATTTAACACTCTTAACCTTATCTAACCTCATATCTCATACTATCCTATGCTCTTAACACCATAACACTATAACATCATACCATCCTCCCAACCTCCTACATCCAAGCATCCTAACTTCATATTTTTATTGCATCTTAACATCATAACCTTATGGCGTCAGCCTGACCACACACCATCCTACCTCACGCTTTCACTGAATCGTACCACCTCCTAACCTCATACATCCTCACAATAGTATGACATCATACATCCCGCCATACTTCACACTCATCATCTTACACATTGAGACATGACAAGCAGCAACCTGAGGATACTTATTCTGTTACAGGCCTTTCTGCTGTGAGATTGAGTTTTTCACGTTCTAAATATGCCTATCCAGGCCTAGCATCTTACTCTAACCTTATCTCTTGCTCTCTGTTATCCCGCTAGCCTTATTCTGTGAACTATGTACATCCAATTTTCTAATTATGTCTTAACCTATTTCTATATCCTTACTCCCATACTTTATTCCCTATTTCTTTATCAGCCTATTTATCTTATTCCTTTCTATCCAACCTTAACTAATTCTATTTGTAGATACTAGGATACAGCGTTCCCAGTGTACCGTGCTCAGCTGCAGGAAATCTTTAAATGTCCATTTAGAATAATGCCTCTCAATGAGGAAAGCAGGGAAACACCACTCTCTGCAAACATATGTATGAAGGTGTCTCTAATTGTGTCTCCTAAAATGTGGGGGAAACTGTGTTATATTGGTGAGTGTCAGTAAAAAATCTCTGACCTCCCAGTAACACAATATGTAGTAACCCCCTGGAGAAAAGACAGCAGTGAATGAATTACCAAACCGTAATAAACGGATGGATGTACTCACAGTAGAGAGAAGTCCTGTGTAGTGAGTCCCACGGCGTGCATCACGTTGGGAAAAGCAGCAACAAGATATCCTCACGGAAAGAACGGAGCACAGCAATTGCAGCAAGAAGGGGGCTAGATACCGCTATAAAAATCCTTTATTCCATGGTAGACATCATGGCATGGGATATATTAAAAGTCTCGAACGCGTTTCGGGCCGTCGCCCTTTGTCAACGAGAATATTAAACAGACTGCGGCTGCCGCAGCTGATATAGGAGTTCCCCTGCCTCCAGCTGATTGATGACGTCACCTGCCATTGGCGCGGGATCGTCAAAGTATGATCTGATTGGTCCACACCCTGGACCAATGAGCTCCTTAGGTTGCGAATGTGTCGCTGGTGCCGGGGAGGAAAAGGGGAGTGACACCTACATCAGGCGCGTAGCTACTGCATGTTGAAAGCTCAACATGCACTAATAACAAAGTACAGAGTTAAAAACAATAATATAAACATGTATAAAAGCAATCTTCTATTCTGAAATGGAGAAGATAGAGGGCATGATTATATCCAATATATGGTTATGTACATTATTATATCTAGTATATGGCCATATACAATATTATCCAAAGTCTTTGATGTATATATATACATAGGGCAAAAAACATCTCTGCAGTTATAATTATATAATGAAAAAGGTATACCATTTACCAAACATCTGTTTAGACAATCAGGGATGTATATAATTGTTAAGAGTTGAGCCTCTCTTGTGACATGGGTAGACAATTAAACAGTGGTATACAGGTTTCTGTGTCAGAGACATCAAAAATATATATATAAGATTTTAGATATATAGTTGGAGATAGGTAGGGAAGGAGAAAAGCAGGGGAAGGAGGAGGGGGAGGGGGGAAGGATAAGTGAGAGTGGGGAGGAAAAGGAGAGGGGGGGGGAGGAGAAGAGAAAAGGGGGGGGTTGGGGGGGGGTGGGGGGGGTGTGGGGGAGGAGATGGGGAAGGGAAAAGTAGGACAAGGAGGGGGGGGAGGGGAAAGGAGGGGGGAATAGGGGGGGAGGAAGGAAGGGGGGGAGAAGGGGAGGGACGAGGAAGGAAAAGGTGGGAAGAAGGGGGGGGGGAAAGAGGGGGGTAGGGGTGGGGGAGGGGGTAGGGGAAGAGTGGGAAAAAGGGGGGGGGAGGGAAAGAGGGGGGGGAAGGGAAACGGGAAGGGGGGGGGGAAAGGATGAGGTAGAGGGCGAAAAGAACAAGGATATGTACAAACATCAGATAACATTATTTAAGGAAATGTTTGAGTTCCCAGTCGGTATTCATACCCTTGGGCATCAGAGTCCCAAGGGTATAAATCCAATGCATCTCTCGACAGTTGAGAAGAGATTCTCTATCTCCACCTCTTGGATGTATTGCAATATGTTCAATGGCGCTAAATGTGAGTTGGTCTACTGAACCCATTGAGCATTGATTGAAATGTCTAGCGACTGGGAATTTCTCATCCTTTCTCTTGATGGTTCTAATGTGTTCACTAATTCTTATTTTTAAGGGTCTGATCGTTCTACCTATATAGCTGCAGCCACATGCACATCTCAGAATGTATATCACATATTTTGTATTGCATGTTAGGAAAGAATTGATTCTATGTTTTTGACCTGTGTATACATTCTTGATGGATTTGATAGGTAGGGCGTATTTGCAAAAATTACAGGATCCACATTTGTAGAACCCATTGGGGATGGTGTTTTTAGTGGGTTTTTTTGTTCTATACATACTCGGTGAAAGATGAGTCCCCAGCGTCTTAGCTTTCCTGTACACTATTCTGGGGTTGGATTTAGTATATTTTTTCAGATCTTGGTCTAATCTGAGTACATCCCAGTGTTTGTTCAGAATAGACCGAATGATGCCAGCTTGTCTGGAATAGGTAGTGATGAAGAGAGGGGCCTCTCTATCATAATTCCCTTGTTTTTGTTCAACTGGCCTATTCTTTTTGGATCTGTGTAAGAGATCTGCTCTCTTGAGCTTTTTCACACATGAACCGTTGCAGGCGCATCGCTCCCAGAGATATGGAAGACGTGAGGGACATCCTGAAGGAGATGGAGACGACGGGCATCGTAACAGAATCCCGTAGCCCCATATGCCTCTCTGATCGTGGTAATACGCAAGAAAAATGGGTCTGTCCGCCTGTGTGTAGACTACCGGACCCTGAACTGTCGTACGGTCCCTGACCAGTACACTCTATCGCGGATAGAAGAGATCCTCAACGCATCGGGAAGCCAGTGGTTCTGCGTGCTGGACCTGAGGTCTGGGTACTACCAGGTACCTATGAGCTCTGAAGACCAGGAGAAGACAGCGTTTGTCTGTCCCCTCGGATTCTATCAGTTCAACTGAATGCCCCAAGGGATTGGCGGTGCCCCAATGACCTTCCAGAGGCTGATGGAGAAAACCATCGGAGATATGAATCCTCGGGTATGCCTAGTCTACCTGGATGATATCATTGTTTTCGGTAAGACTCTAGAAGAGCACGAGGAATGCCTTCTGAAGGTACAGATGAGACCACGAGTATTCTAAAGCTTGCCTTAAACTAGCCCGGTTACATTCTGGGTATGTGCTGGGTGTAACCTGGCTAGTTTAAAGCATTTCTGCATTGACTAATGACCGATAGGATTAACACAGCAGGTGTCCCTGGCAGTCCCATTCAGTTTGAATGGGACTGCCAGGGACCCCCGCTGTTAATCTGATGGGCCATTAATCAATGCAGAAATGCTGGGTCTAGTTTAAGGCAAGTTTAAGGCATGTATCCAGCATGTACCTGGGTGTACCTGGGCCTTTTTGGCGATTGCCACTGGTTTGTGTTAGAATAACCGTGGTCACTACAGTACTAGATCGACTAGGAAAATGTAAGGAATCTGCTCCTGGGTTTGGCTGAAACCTATTCCTTACAGAACTATGGCGTTTCTAGACAACTCCCCCTTGTATCTGCAATCAGTATCACCTGTGCTTGCAATCACTACAGCTCTGTCTCTGTGCTCTGTCATTGGAGGAATGCCCTCACACCCCTGTCCTTTGATTGGCTCCCTGCCCTTCTTAAACTGGGCTCTCCCTTTCCTCAGGGCTGAGCATAAACCAAGATTCACTTGGATGTAACTGTGTTTGCCACAAACACGCCTGCCTTAGCCTTGCCTTTTTCCAGTAGCCTGCTGCATATCCTCCTTGCAGAGGCCTGTGTCCTGGTTCCTGTAGCCTGCTGCATATCCTCCTTGCAGAGGCCTGCTTCCTGGTTCCTAGTTCCTGTAGCCTGCTGCATATCCTCCTTGCAGAGGCCTGGTTCCTGTGATGAAGCGCTGGATCCCCAGTGCTAACCTTCGGTGTTCCTTGGCCAGTCTGCATTCTCCTCTTGCAGAGGCCTTCATCATGGGCCGCTCCCGCTCCTCACGCAGAGGCCCTTCCTATGTGGCAGCTTCTACGCTGAAGCGCTACGCACCTGTCTTCTTGTTGCCGAACCCCAGCTTGGATATCGTGAACCCTGTCTTCTCTAGCCCCGACCCCGGCTTGTCTACGGATTACCCTGCCTTCTCCAACCCTGACCCGGCTACGTCTGACCATGGAATCCGCACTCCGAACCTGACTCCTAGGTTTAAGGTCGGTGTATATGCATCCCTATCTCAGCCCTGTTGTCCGGTCCCGGTTTGTGGCGAGCACGTCTGTTACAGAAAAGAATACCTGAAGTTGTCCCTGGATAAATGCAGGTTCTGCCGAAAGTCAGTCACCTCTGTGTGTCATATAGTGTTCGCAGACGGAGTGGTTACCGACCCCGCTAAGGTCGAAGCCGTGCCAAATTGGCACAGACCAGACAACGTGATGGACGGCGGTTCTTCCTGGGGTTCTGCGGATACTACCGCCACTTCGTAGAAGGCTACTCCAGCAAAGCTAAGGTCCTAAATAACCTCCTGAAGATCTACCCGGAGGAATTTCGGCAGAAGGTCGCATCCCCCAAACACCCTTCAGAGACAAGTGGACGTCCACCTTCGAAAAGGCATTCACTGTTCTCAAGCAAAGTCTTACGGAACTTACGGAAGCACCGGTCTTGGCCTGTGCTGATCCCGAGAAGCCGTATATTCTGCATGTGGACGTCAGCTTCAATGGGCTGGGAGCTGTACTGCACTAGAATTATCCTGCTGGCCTTAGCCCAGTGGCGTACGTGAGCCGAAGCTTGACACCAAGTGAGCGAAACTATCCGGTTCATAAACGAGAGTTCCTTGCACTCAAGTGGGCAGTAGTCGAAAAACTTCTAGACTAATTATCCCTTTTGAAGTACGGACAGACAACAACCCGTTGACCTATATCTTGATTTCCGTCAAACTGGATGCCACTAGCCACCCACCGGTGGGTGGCGGCACTATCAAATTACAAGTTCACCCTAAAATACAAAGCGGGGCCCTTAAACATTGGAGCCGATGCCCTGTCCAGAAGGCCTGGACTGAGTTTAACGAGACGATGGCCCGTGGGAAGAAATCCCTGGACTTGGGATGCGGGAAATGTGCTCCACTGCTGCAATAGTGGAAGACAAAGTTGCATTCTCCGAGCTGAGAGTAGCCTATTCACTGGGATGTCAGCCCACGGCACTCCCTGCTGCCTACTACCATCGAGACAGCATGTCAGTCACCCAAGATTATATCATCAGCTGGAAAGAATGAATAAGGTACCAGATGCAAGATCCGGTTGCTAGAGCTTTACGCCAAGCCATTCAACAGAACAACCCCTCCTTGGTGATGCACTCTCTTACTGACACAGTCACGGTCATCATGAGGGAATGGGACAAGTTCTGCATATAGCGTGGTCTCCTCTACAGGATCATTCCATACCATCCCGATAGGAGACAGCTGGTACTGACCCAATGCTTGGAGTACCAGGTTCTACGATCACTGCATGATGAGCACAGACATCTTCGGTTTAGTGAGAGACAGATTTTTCTGACCCAAAATGCAGAAGTCCGTAGAACGCCATTGCTGGAAGTGCCTGAGGTGTATCCAGCGGAAGACACTGCCCACCCGTGCAGCTCCAATGGGTCACCTAAAAAGCTCAGGTCCCATGGATCTAGTCTGCATGGACTTCTTGTGTATAGAGCCCGTTTCAAGAGGCATCGGAAATGTGCTGGTGGTGACCGACCACTATACACGGTATGCCCAAGGATCAGAAGGCGATAACAGTGGCTAAAGTGCTGTGGGAGAAATATTTAATCCACTACGGTCTGCCGAATCTGATGCACTCTGACCTAGTAAGAGACTTTGAGAGCAAGCTTATCAAGGAGCTTCTCAAATTGCTCAATATCCAAAAGGACTACTCCATATCATCCAGAGGGAGACGCTTTGCTGGAGAGGTTCAACCAAACCCTGCACGACATGCTAGGCCACCCTAAAGGGCTCCCAGAAAGATGAATGGAGCAAGCACGTTGAAGCACTGGTACATGCGTACAACTGCACCAGACATTAATCTACATGGTTCACACCATACTTGATGATGCTGTTCAGGCAAGAGGCACGAATGCCTGTGGACATCGGGTATCTACAGATGGGGTACCAAATATGGCACTCTATAAATATGTAAAGCGACTCCAGGACAGCCTGCATCTCACATATCAGTTGGTGGAAGAAGCCTCTTCCCAGTTGAACGCATGCAACAAGCGAAGGTATGACCACATGGTCTGCTATCGGGAACTTCGACCCAGAGACGCTGTTCTCCTACGCAACCTAGGGATCCCCGGCAAACACAAGCTGGCCGACCGCTGGCGCAACGGGCCCTTCGAAGTAGAATACCAGATGCCAGGCATCCCTGTCTACCGAGACGCGGGTGGCAGGGTAAGGGTCTGGCACAGCAATCACTTGCTGCCCATCCCGCAAGTGGGAGAAAGTGACCCAAAACAGAGACAATGGTAGTAGCCAGTGATCCAGAGGGGTCTGAAGAGAATCCCGAGGCGATAGAAGAATCAAATCAGGATCCTATGGAAGGAACCTCCGCTGGTTCAAATGGAGACTGGTGGGCACCTCCCGAAGGAGCAACAGGTAATTGGTCCATGCCTTATGTACCCACCCCAGTGGCTTCAACAAGCTGTCCTCTGGACCCCAGAAGTTCAAGTTTTGTCCCCCCTAAGAGTCTTTGTAGAGACTGAGTTATCCCTTAGAAACGGGCCAAGGCCCCAAGACTATGATAGACTCTTCCAAGTGGGAGACACTGAAGAAGAGCCACGCAGGAGCCAGCGAGTGAGACGCCCTCCTACTAGAGTGGCATATGATTCGTTAGGGGCACCTCATTATGAGTCTCAACAGCTGGCTCGGAGCAAGCTAGCTTCGATCATAAATATGTTTACAGAATTGTACAATATTGTGTAGAGTACTGCATCAGTTAAGTTATATGTTATATATGCATTTTTATTATAGAACTTTATGTGTTATGATGTTCCCAAGCGGGGTCTTTGGATATTCCACCAGGGGGGAGGATGTAGCCGGACTCCCCGCTTACCTCTGTTTCAGGCGAGGGAGCTGCGGCTTGTGGGGGAACTGCTCCAGTGCACTGGAGCTCAGGAGCGAACACCTGTACAGAGCGTACAGGAGAAAAGTCGCACATGCGCAGAGAGTCCCGAGGTTGCGGTGGCCATCTTAGTGCGGTGCACATGTGCAGGAGCCCAACAGTAGCGGCGGCCATCTTATAATAAGCTCCACAGCGGAACTACATATACCAGCATACTCTGGGTGGGAGATCTCATGATGCGCAGCAGCCAATAGGGCTCTGGGAATCTCTGTAAGGAGTAGAGATCAAATTGGCATGCTCAGGACCAAGTGCCAGTTGGAAGGGGAGCAGCAACAGAGCAGGTAGTGTCCAGGGAGCAGTGCTTCCCTGGACTAGGTCTAGAGTTGCCCTGCAGTTTCCAGTTAGGCCCTGAGTGCCTTCAGCTTGTGGTACTTTAGGGAAGGCCCCAGATAGGGACGCTTCTCCTTAGCTTACAACAGTTGGTGATAGTGCACCGGTGACTGACGCAATGTGGTGTGCACAGCCTGTGGTCTGAGACCAGACCACCGGCACTCTACCAGAGACACTTTACAGGGACACACTCCGTGTGGGAGATCCCTCTAGTGGCTGATGGAAAGGATCCGGTAGACGCGGCGTGGGATCATTCTGCCGTCCGTCGGATCAACATCTTCGGGTTGTCCTGGTCTGGACTGAGACCAGAAGAGTTACCACGTGCACCAACAGCCATACACATAGTGGGTAGCGCTACTCCATACGAACACTAATTGGGTGGGCCTGGACTCTGTGGGTTCCATTGTGAGGGCGGGTATTGTATTGGGTTACTCCAGCGGAGTGCAAACTGGGAAGGGGCGAAGGTCTCTGTAAACGGCACTTACCTTGGCTCCAGAGACACATCACCATGGCAATGCAGCGTCATGACGCCGATACTGGAGCCGAGGTAAGAGGGGGTGGGGGCACGGAGAGAGGGGAACAGCCAGCAGGGGGGCTCAGGGAAAAAAGATTGCGCTCCCCTGGGTTACGCTGTGTGTACTACTAGGTTAAGTGTTGTCAGTAAAAACAAGTTGTTATACCACCATGTGTATATTTATTCTTTACTATGTGGGTTTCTGAGAAGGGGCGATCCTGCTACGCAAGGATCCTTCTCAGGTTGAAGCGCTAATATCCAGGACATAGGACAACCCCAGGCTTCCAGCAGCGGAGGCTTAGGTCTCCTGTTTGCCAAGCAGGTTAATTGCAGCACAGGTAGTTTCCTTAGCTACGGGCAAAAGGGGGCTACATACAAAGAAATGTTTTATGGCCCATTAAACCCTTTGCCAGACCTAGTTTTAGGACTGATAGAATCTGGAGATAAGGGCATCTGTTTTGCCAGAGAGGGGATTATTTATGGCCCGTCTGACATCCAAGTAAACAGGACACTTTTAGCTGTACTTTCCAAAGCATTCTCTTGAAGTTCTGCAAGGTTAAGGGGGCGTGGCTAAGAAAGTATTCCACGAAAGAGTGAATTTATAAAAAAAATGAGGATATCCGTAGATAACCTCTATTCTAAAGTATAACGTTTATATATTTGTAATCGTTGCAAGGAGATGTATGCAATAAGACCACACATATATTGGTAAGAGGTGCCAAGGACAGATATCCATTTGTCACTCAAATTTAGGAGTAAGACGGTAAAATTAGTCTTGTTACATTCGTCATAATCTCCTCAATCTATTGATATGACTCACGTGTGTCTAAGTATTAGAGAAAAGAAGGAATGAGTGCGTTTATATATTGAGGCAAGAATTTAAACATCTTTTTGTTCTTTGTTGTAAACTCGTCAACATAGTAGCTGATTTACGACAGGGGTGGACTTATGTTGTTTCAATGGGGAAAATATAGTACATATGTCTTAGCAGGGTATTATGAAATCAGAATTCAACAAAAGGGTATTTGGGATCAAACATGTTCAATTTTCATATTTCTGCACCAGTGACCTCTCTGGGGGAAAACCTATGACATAAAACAGAAATTCCTATATAGTACCTTATCATATGTTTTATCCTGTTATTTTAAAAAACTGTTCTGCATTTATTGTAACTGTATGTTCTTGTAATTCTTTAACTGTAATATAAGCACTGTATTTGTATATATGTATATATGTATATATATATATATATATATATATATATATATATATATATATATATATATATATATATGTATATGTGTATATACAGTGGTTGACAAATCACCAAAAAATCTACTCGCCACACAAAAAAATCTACTCGCCACCTAGTACCAAACGTGTGCTGCTTGGGCCAATATTTACTCGCCCGGCGGTTAAATCCACTCGCCCGGGGCAAGCAAATGTATAGGTTTGTCGAACACTGTGTATATATATATATGTATATATGCAGTGTTCGACAAATCACCCGAAAATCTACTCGCCCAACAAAAAAATCTACTCGCCACCTAGTCCCGCCCCCAACCCCGCCCCTAGTCCCTCCCCCAACCCTAGTCCCGCCCCCAACCCCGCTTTAAAAAAATATATATAAATAAAATACATTTAATAAATTCCTAGTCAGAACAACATTCGTTTTTGACATAAATGTATTTATTGTATTACATTATACTACAATTAGTCCTTGTTACGTACGTACGTGTGTGTGTGTGTGTGTGTGTGTGTGTGTGTGTGTGTGTGTGTGTGTGTGTGTGTGTGTGTGTGTGTGTGTGTGTGTGTGTGTGTGTGTGTGTGTGTGTGTGTGTGTGTGTGTGTGTGCGTAAATGTCGGATCTAGAAATAAAAGCCTGGTGTGAATGACTAGTTTCCTGAACCCCTTAACCAGTGTCTGGACGTCCCCGCTTCACAATATCTAAAGCAGCAATCCCGCCTGGGATCTTACCTGATCCGCAGTCCCTCAATGTCCAGGTACCCTCATTCCCGCAATGTTATACATTGGAGGGGATGTGTTCCCTACCTCTCTTCTGGGTTAGGGGGGTTCCGATGTCTTCCATGTGAAGCTTGAGTCAGATCTGGAAGAAAGCAGTATAGGTTATTTCGGTGAAGTATAGGGCAAGTAAGATATATATATAGGGTAAAAAAGAGATCCAGAGTATGGGGGAGAGAGAGAGAGTGTGGGGGAGAGAGAGAGTGTGGGGGAGAGAGAGAGAGAGTGTGGGGGAGAGAGAGAGAGTGTGGGGGAGAGAGAGAGAGAGTGTGGGGGAGAGAGAGAGAGTGTGGGGGAGAGAGAGAGAGTGTGGGGGAGATAGAGAGAGAGTGTGGGGGAGAGAGAGAGAGAGTGTGTGGGGGAGAGAGAGTGAGTGGGGGAGAGAGAGAGAGTGGGGGAGAGAGAGAGTGGGAGAGAGAGAGAGAGTGGGAGAGAGAGAGAGTGGGGGAGAGAGAGAGAGTGGGGGAGAGAGAGAGAGTGGGGAAGAGAGAGAGTGGGGGAGAGAGAGAGTGGGGGAGAGAGAGAGAGTGGGGGAGAGAGAGAGAGTGGGGGAGAGAGAGAGAGTGGGGGAGAGAGAGAGAGTGGGGGAGAGAGAGAGAGTGGGGGAGAGAGAGAGAGTGGGGGAGAGAGAAAGAGTGGGGGAGAGAGAGAGCATGTGGGGTAGAGAGAGACCGAGTGTGGGGGAGAGATAGAGAGACAGAGTGTGGATGAGAGACCGAGACAGAGTGTGGGTGAGAGACAGAGAGAGTGTGGGTGAGAGACAGAGAGTGACAGAGAGAGGGTGAGAGAGAGACAGAGAGGGTGAGAGAGAGACAGAGGGTGAGAGAGAGACAGAGGGTGAGAGAGAGACAGAGAGAGGGTGAAAGAGAGAGGGTGAGAGATGGAGAGAGAGGGTGAGAGACGGAGAGAGAGGGTGAGAGACAGAGAGAGAGGGTGAGAGACAGAGAGAGAGGGTGAGAGACAGAGAGAGAGGGTAAGACAGAGAGAGAGGATGAGACAGAGAGAGGGTGAGAGAGAGAGACAGAGAGAGGGTGAGAGAGAGTCAGAGAGACAGAGAGAGGGTGAGAGAGAGGGAGGGTCAGGAGGTGGGTGACTGGGTGACGGTGACTGACTGTGAGCAGGTGATGTGACTTTGGGTGGGCAGGTGACGGTGGGCGTGGGTGGGTGTCTGTACACACACACACACACGCACACTGTCTCACACAGTCACACACAATCACTTAGTGACACACACAGCCACTCAGTCACCCACAGTCACTCACAAACACTCAGTCAAACAGGCACAGTCACTCAGTCACACACACACACACACACACATTCAAACACACACACTCAGTCAAACACACACACACACTCAGTCAAACACACACACACACTCAGTCAAACACACACACACACTCAGTCAAACACACACACACTCAGTCAAACACACACACACACTCAGTCAAACACACACACACACACACACTCAGTCAAACACACACACTCAGTCAAACACACACACACACTCAGTCAAACACACACACTCAGTCAAACACACACACACACTCAGTCACACACACTCAGTCACACACATTCAGTCACACACACTCAGTCACACACACTCAGTCACACACACTCAGTCACACACACTCAGTCAAACACGCACACACACAGTCTCACATACACACACACACTCACCCGCAAGGCAGGGGGCCCTCCGTATTGCAGGGGTGGGGGGAGTCGCCCATGGCAGCGGGCCCTCCGCACGGTAGGGGGGGGTCCCACATAGTAGCGGGGGCTGGCCGCTCGGCAGCGGGCCCTCCGCACGGTAGGGGGGGGTCCCACATGGTAGCGGGGGCTGGCCGCTCGGCAGCGGGCCCTCCGCACGGTAAGGGGGGTCCCACATGGTAGCGGGGGCTGGCCGCTCGGCAGCGGGCCCTCCGCACGGTAGGGGGGGGGATTCGCCTAATGGCAGGGAGGCATGTAAGGAAATTGAGGCATGGCACCCACGTGCACAGCCGCGCAACACAACCCCCCCTCCCCCGCGCCCATCTCCCGCATCCCAGGTTGTGTGCCCATGGGAGACAAGGGAGTGCCAAGCGGCAGGAGGCAAGATAGCGGCAAGGGAACAGTCTCTCCCCCCCTCCTCCTCCTCCCCCCCTCCTCCTCCTCCCTGTGGATGCAGCCACGGTGAGAGGTTGCTAGCAGCCGCCACAGGGGCTAAATATAAGGTAACACACCGGAGACAAGGGGTGAGGCATGAGGGTATGAGAGACATGGAGGGGAGGCATGAGGGTATGAGAGACATGGGGGGAAGCATGAGAGTATGAGAGACATGGGGGGAAGCATGAGAGTATGAGAGACATGGGGGGAAGCATGAGAGTATGAGAGACATGGGGGGAAGCATGAGAGAGTACCTACTGGTACCTCTGTGCAGAAAAGGTG
Organism: Ascaphus truei; assembly: GCF_040206685.1. Lineage (NCBI taxonomy): Eukaryota > Metazoa > Chordata > Amphibia > Anura > Ascaphidae > Ascaphus > Ascaphus truei. Next base: position 207,060,630 of record NC_134486.1, on the reverse strand, counting down.
GCGGACACCACAGGGCAGCAAGCGGGGATCGGGGTCAGGGGGGGAGGAGACCAGGGACAGGAGGGAGAGGAGATCAGGGACAGGAGGGAGGAGATTGGGGGAAGGGGCTAACCCAGCGCTGCCTTCCGGCCCTCTTCCCCGAGTTAACCCGTTCAGGGAGGGGGTTATTTATTTATTTAAAAAAAAAAATTGGCGCAAGCAGGGGAATTCATAGAGCCGCAGCAACGGCTCGCCAGCGTCCTAAATGCACCCGCCACGGGCGAGTAGTTATAATGAATTGTCGAACACTGTATATATGTATATATATATATATATATATATATATATATATATATATATATCAAACACAGAGTTGCTGCCGCAATCAAAACCATCCCCCATAAATCAAAAAATAAATCACTAGGCCAGATGTAGGGTTAAATTTACCCTCTGGCGGTGCTAACAACCGGAGACCGGACAAAACAGCATCAGCAGTAAAGCTCCAAACAAGGAGATGGTCAGCACGGTGCAGCGGTGGGACACAGGAAAGTGAGTGGTAGGAGTATCTACTGTATACCACTCACTTTCCTGTGTCCCACCGCTGCACCGTGCGGACCATCTCCTTGTTAGGAGCTTTTTGTGTTTTGTATTGCTAATAAAATCCATTTTGTACTTTCACATTTTTCGTGTGCTTTCAACAAACCCTGTTTTTCTTAGTGTGTTCGTAGTGTGACAAACGGCTTACTCCGGGGCTCCGCCGTCTGTCCGGGACTGTTAGAACACGGTCTTTTAGGGTAGGTTAAATGATGAGGCGTCACGTGCTGTTCCTTTAAACAGGCTATGCCTGGTTTATTCAGTCCCAGGCACTGAGACTGCCACAGTGCATACAACAGAAACACAGCAAAACAAAAAGCTGCTCACCTGAGCAATAACTTAACTTAGGTTTTCCCTGACTCAGGGTTGAAGTGGCTTTTCCACTTCCAACAACAAAACAAGGTACTTTGCAGTTTTAGACAAAAAGGAACAGAATGATTTAACCTGTTTGGGGAGAGGCTTTCCCCCTCTCTGCTTCCAGCAGCCTTTCTGTCTCCAGGCTCTTGGAGAGAGGGAAGAGGAACCAGGAAATCAGTCTTAAATACCTGATTTCTAATTAGCATGACAGGTGACAGAAATCAGGCAGCAGACAAACTCTGGTCTGGATCCCTCATCCCTCAGTTCTAGCACTTGCCAAACTGTGGGATGGAGTGCATGTATTATGAGGCTGCACTCCCAGGCCAAACAGGATAGAAACTGTTCAGTATCCTGGGAGCCCTATATATGGAATTTATTACCATCCCCTAGTTTCTGTCACATATCCTCCCCCCAAGCTCAGACCTCGAGGGATGAGCGACCATGGATATTAGGGAGTGCATCCTTGACAACCCGTCAGCATTGCCATGTTTGTGCCCTGACCTGTGTTCCACAGAAAATGTAAAGGGTTGTAGGCTTAGGAACCACCTGGTCACTCTAGCATTCTTCTCTCTATTTTGACACATCCAGGTGAGGGGTGCATGATCCGTGACCAACCTGAATTTTCTCCCCAACAGATAGTATTTGAGCGTCTCTACAGCCCACTTTATTGCGAGACACTCTTTCTCGACTATGGAGTAATTTTTCTCCTGGGGATTTAGTTTCCTACTTAAAGGATGGGGTGCTCCTCACCTTGAGATTCCTGGGAGAGTACAGCCCCCAGCCCTACCTCAGATGCGTCGGTTTGAACTAAAAACTCTTTAGAGAAGTCAGGTGTGACCAACACTGGTTGGGCACAGAGAACTTCTTTCAGGCTTCTAAAGGCCTGTTCGGTTTCGGGGGACCACTTTACCATTAGCGGCCCTCTTGCTTTTGTGAGGTCGGTTAGTGGGGTGTCCTTAGTTGCAAAATTGGGAATAAACCTTCTATAATAACCAATTAATCCCAAAAAGGTCCTTACTTGTTTTTTTGTAACTGGCCTTGGCCAATTTTGTATCGCCTCTACTTTGAGTGTTTGGGGTTTGAGTAAACCTCTGCCAATAGAATACCCCAGATACTTGGCCTCCTCCAGACCAATAGTGCATTTAGCGGTGTTGGCAGTTAGTCCAGCAGACCGAACTGCGTCAAGCACAGCTTGGACCTTAGGAAGGGATTGTCAATCTTCACTATGGATTACCACATCATCCAGGTAGGCGGCAGCATACCGAGCATGTGGTTTTAAAATTTTATCCATCATTCTTTGGAATGTGGCGGGAGCTCCATGTAAGCCAAAAGGCATCACCCTATACTGAAAGAGGCCGTCTGGGGTTGAGAAGGCTGTCTTTTCTTTTGCCCTTTCTGTGAGGGGAACCTGCCAGTACACTTTTGTTAGGTCTAGGGTCGTGAGATATCGGGCTTTGCCCAGCCTCTCTACTAGTTCATCAACCCTGGGCATAGGATAAGTATCAAATTTTGACACAGCGTTTAGTTTACGGTAGTCATTGCAAAACCTTGTTGTATCGTCTGGCTTTGGGACTAAAACTATAGGGCTGTTCCACCCTGTAACAGGGGAGTAATCCCTGTTCAAGTAATGTGCCTTGTGCAGTGTGGTGGTTAACTGCTTGTAGTCAATTAATAAACACCACCTGCCTGATTGCTTACAAAAGCCTGTCTGTTGAGACAGGAAGTAACTCCTTAGCTCTGACTGAGAGCTGACCTTTGGAGAGACAGAGGAGTGTTCTTGAGACTCCCAGGAGAGTCTGACCAAGAGAACACACATCTCTGGAGCTGACCGGTCTTGAGCTCTGCCCAGCATAGCTGATTGCAAGACACCAAATAAGACTTCTAAACCTGGATGCTGATATTTTCTGTGCACGCACGGGTGCGGTTCCAGGAGAGCAGAGAAGCTTACTCTACAGCAAGAAACAGATAAGACTTTCATAATTAAGAGACTGCTTATATCTGCTTATTTCATGCTATATGTTTTGGGGCTGTGAGACATGCTTGACTTATGGAGTTGTGAATTAATTGCATGGTATTTTCACTAGAGATACTCCCAAGTGAATAGAAGCTTTGTTCCCCCCCTGTGTTTATATGATTTCCTGATGAAAAGGAAAAGGCACAATAAAGCCTATTATAATTTCACCTTATAAAGTCTCCAATTGTGTACCTCTGTGAATGTCCGTCTACACACCCACTTTGGGATTCCTCAATTACGCCTAGTTTTAGCATTTTTTTAACCTCTAATCTTATAGCCTCTCTTTTGGCCTCTGGGATTCGGTACGGTTTAAGGTTAACTCGGACCCCCGGTTCAGAGACTAAGTCATGTTCAATTACGCTAGTTCTACCTGGCTGTGTAGAGAAGACTTCTTTGTTTCTTCTCACTAAATTCTGGACCTCTCGTTTCTGATGAACGGACAGGGTTTCAGCTATGCTAACGTCTGGGTCAGTTTCTCGATTCTCTGACGGACCTGGGGGTACTAGGGTTAACAAGACCTCTCTATCTTTCCAGGGCTTAAGTAGGTTTATATGGTAAATTTGCTCAGGTTTCCTCCTACCTGGCTGTCTCACCTTGTAATTTACTTCTCCTACTCTTTCCAAGACCTCATATGGCCCATGCCACTTAGCAAGGAATTTACTCTCTACGGTGGGAACCAGAACTAGTACCCTATCGCCTGGAAAAAAAATTCTAACCCTAGCACCCTTATTATACGTATTCCTCTGTGCCTCTTGAGCTTTTTCCATATGTTCCCTCACTATAGGTAGGACTGCAGCTATGCGGTCCTGCATCTGGGCAACATGCTCTATTACACTTCTGTAAGGGGTAACCTCGTGTTCCCAAGTCTCTTTGGCTATATCCAGTAAGCCCCTTGGGTGTCGGCCATACAATAGTTCAAACAGGGAGAAGCCTGTGGATGATTGGGGAACTTCCCTAATGGCAAATAATAGGTATGGTAACAAACAATCCCAGTTTTTCCCATCCTTATCGACCGCCCGGCATAACATGCTCTTTAAGGTTTTATTGAACCGTTCCACTAAACCATCTGTTTGTGGATGATAGACTGAGGTTCTGAGATGCTTGATTTTTAGGAGTTTACATAACTCTTTTGTTACTTGGCACATAAATGGTGTTCCCTGGTCAGTTAAAATCTCTTTAGGAATTCCGACCCGGGTAAACAGAACTATTAACTCTTTTGCTATGCTTTTAGCAGAGGTGCAACGTAGGGGAATTGCCTCCGGATATCGGGTGGCATAATCTAATATTACCAATATATGCTGATGTCCCCTAGCAGACGTTATTAGGGGTCCTACTAGATCCATAGCACTCCGGTCAAATGGTACATCTATTATGGGAAGGGGTACCAATGGGCTACGATACGCTTTGAACGGGGCGGTGATCTGACATTCTGGGCATGAGGAGCAATCATTTGTAATTTGTGCCAGAACCCCAGGCCAATAGAAGCTTCAGAGAACCTTTTCTTTTGTTTTTTCCAACCTAGGTGTCTCCCCAATGTGTGACTATGTGCGAGGTGTAATACTACATTACGGAATGTCTGTGGTACCAACAATTGTTTAGTTATAATTGATTTCCTTTTATCAACCCGATATACTAGGTCATTCTCTACCTCGAAGTAGGGGTAGGCAAGTGACCTATTTAGTTGGCCCGGAGTACTATTCTGGTCCCGTATATTCCCCCTTGCTTCCGCTAATGTGGGGTCTTCCCACTTGGCCTTCATAAAACTCCCAGGACTGACCTCTAGGTCAGCGAAGGTCTTATCCTGTTCTGGGGTTGTAAGTGCCTGTTCAACATCTTGATTTGGGGTATTCCCTACCAAGGTAGCCATGGGGAAGGGAATTGTACAGCACTCATCCTCTTTCCCCTTCTTATTTAGGCCCTCGTCAACCTCTATTTCTGAAAAAGGGAAAGGATTTGTTTTTCTGTTACTTCGTTATGGTCCGCTATTGAACTATGGGCGCTATTCTGAGAGGAGGACCACATTTTTAGAAAATGGGGAAAGTCATGTGCCAGTTTGGGTACTATACCCACTTTGAAATCTAAAGAACCAAACTCTGTTTCAATAAGAACATCAACAGTGGAATATTCGTGATTATCCTCATGTATACAACAAATTGCCACTCTTTGTGAACTGTTTACCTGTTTTTTCTCAATGGGCAACAGGTATTCGGACACTAGTGTGACCATACTCCCAGAGTCAAGAAGTGCCAGAACCCTCTTACCATTTACCTTTACAAATGCCCACAGATGGTTATTCAATGGGTCCTCTGGGCTAGGGCCCATACATTGGGACCACAGCGAATAAGGTTCAACGCTGTTGCATTGCATTGGTTCAGCATTTAGTGGGCAGACTTTCGTGGTGTGGCCCCTCATAACAATTTACACATTTAGGTACATAGTCTGTGTCCCACTTAGAGCCCTTTTTCGGCTCCCCATGTTGGCTGTTGCCCTTAGTGTGCGAGCCACTGTTGCTGGTGCTGTGTGAAGGCGGTCGTCGTTCTTCAGCCCCCCTTAACCCTGGTACCCTTTCACCGTCTCTGGAAGAGTCCTGGAACCTTGGGTAGTGGGGATGCTCCATGCCTATGGGTTGCGGGTGCTCTTCTGTTGCATTGTACCTTTCTACGAGGGCCACCAGCTCGTGTGCATTGTGGGGGTCACTCTGACTGACCCAACGGCGTAGGGCAGAGGGAAGTTTCCTCAAGAACTGGTCCATGACCAACCGGTCCACGATGTGGCTTGCTGAGTTGATCTCGGGTTGTAGCCACTTCCGAGCGAGGCTAATGGGGTCATACATCTGGCTTCGGGTGGCTTTATCCAACGTGAAGGACCATGCGTGGAACCTTTGGGCATGAACAGCCATGGTTACGCCGAGGCGGGCGAGGATCTCGAACTTCAATTTTGCATAGACGTTAGCTTCGGCTGGCTCTAGATCAAAGTAAGCTTTCTGGGGTTCGCCATTTAAGAAGGGTGCGATTAGACTGGCCCACTCAGCTTCTGGCCATCCCTCGCTCTGTGCCGTGCGTTCAAACGTGAGAAGATAGGTTTCAACATCATCCGAGGGCCCCATCTTCTGAAGGTAGTGGCTTGCCCTGGTCATTCTCGGGACTGGGGCTGCCTCTGCCAGTGGGGTCTTAATGATAGTCCCTCTCAGGATCTCGAGTTCCTGCTGTAAGCCCTGGGCGAACCGTTGTTGCTCCTCTCTCAGCAAGCGGTTTGTCTCTTGCTGGTTTGCATTCGCGATTTGCAGAGCTGCATTCGCCTCTTGCAGGGCTGCATTCGTCTGTTGCTGGTTTGCATTAGCCCCTTGCAGGGCTGCATTAGTCTGTTGCTGGTTTGCATTAGTCTGTTGCTGGTTTGCATTAGCCTCTTGCAGGGCTGCATTCGTCTGTTGCTGGTTTATTAACAGCTGTTGCTGGGTTTCATTCGCGTCTTTCTGGGCAGCGACATTGCGTACCAGCGCACTCACCACGTCTTCCATCTTGTTTGGAGAGAAAAAAAACTTTTTTTTTTTTTTTAAAGTTCTTTAACCCGCAGACCTTTTAGTGTTCTGCCCGCATTCTCCACCATATGTGACAAACGGCTTACTCCGGGGCTCCGCCGTCTGTCCGGGACTGTTAGAACACGGTCTTTTAGGGTAGGTTAAATGATGATGCGTCACGTGCTGTTCCTTTAAACAGGCTATGCCTGGTTTATTCAGTCCCAGACACTGAGACTGCCACACTGAATACAACAGAAACACAGCAAAACAGAAAGCTGCTCACGAAGCAATAACTTAACTTAGTTATTTATTTATTTTTACTCACCATAACTTAACTAAGTATGGTAAACCCCATCCTCATTGCTTCATTGCATAGCCAGTTAACCAACCCCACACTGATGAGACCCATTAAGGTAGAAACGGGTGGGTTTTCTGGGTATGCACCTTAACCTTGGCGGTTCTCAAAGCTGTGACCATGCAGCAATCTTAAGCCTATAGGGAACCATGTTAAAAATGGTTTTTGAAGCAAAAAGTGGCACTGTGTGCTCATTTGCATGTCATTTCCCAGAATCCCTTGCTGCAGTGAAGTGCTGTGTGCTGGGTGATAATGGTGAAAGGCGGGGTTGCAGACCTGCCTAAGACATGCAAATGAGCATACAGTTGTATTTCCATTTGCTATATGCTTTGCTGTGGAGGGTTTTTGTCACTTTTTTTACTCACCATAACTTACCTAAGTATATATATATATATATATATATATATGCAAGAAAAAAGACAACAGCGCACAATCCTAGTGCATTACCAGAAATAGGAGTTTATTATAAGGTAAAAAATGGTAATGCGCACTTACAAGAAAACAAGAGGTAAAAATCACTTAAGGGTTTCTTTGCTTTTAAGAGGTACAATATCACTGCTGAGGCTTGAAAACATCTGGCACTCCGTTTGTAGGGGAAGTCAGCGTTTGTTGGTGTCAAATGACACTGGCTCCAACTTCCACACAGCACCAATGTGCTCAGCTTTCCTCCAGCCTCTGTGTTAAATCGTGGCACGAGGTGCTGTGTTGTGTACTGTGGGACTCTTTGCTTGTGCTGCTGTAATTAGCTGTTATAGAGCTATTGATTTACTAGTACATAGTACCCTTCTGACCACAGTCTCTTAAACAGATAGGAGAAAAGTTTGTATACATCTTACAGTATGTAAACGTTCGGGGGTAAGGTACCATATATACTGCATTTTGTATCAATTTTCCTCATTAAAAGTATTAATCATTATTTTGGAGATAGCTTCCCATACATTGTCCAAATCCTTTTGTTCCAATGTTTCCCCCAGATCATCTTTCTACTTTCTTATATGTTTATCTTTGATGTCTTGATTGGAACCTACTATATTTTGATAGAATAATGAAATTGGGGCTTTGCTCAAGTGTGGTGAGATACATATATGTTCGAAATAAGTATTGAAACTCTAAATCTGGGCCTGGGAGAGAGAGTCAACAAAGTAATACAATTAGAGATATACAGTTAGGCCCGGAAATAATTGGACACTGATACAAGTTGTGTTATTTCGGCTGTGTACCAAAATAAATTCAAGTTACAGTTAAATAATGAATATGGGCTTACAGTGCAGTCTATCAGCTTTAATTTGAGGGTATTCACATCCAAATTGGAGGAAGGGTTTAGGAATTACATCTCTTTAATATGTAGCCCCCTCTTTTTCAAGGGACCAAAAGTAATTCGACAATTGACTCAAAAGCTGTTTCATGGACAGGTGTGGGCTATTGCTTCGTTATTTCATCATCAATTAAGCAGCTAAAAGATCTGGAGTTGATTCCAGGTGTGGCATTCGCATTTGGAAGCTGTTTCTGTGAACCCACAACATGCGGTCAAAGGAGCTCCCAATGCAAGTGAAACAGGGCATCCTTAGGCTGCAAAAAAAAAAGAAAATCCATCAGAGAGATAGCAGGAACATTAGGAATGGCCATATCAATAGTTTAGTACATTCTGAGAAAAAAAGAACGCACTGGTGAGCTCTGCAACACAAAAAGGCCTGGACATCCACAGAAGACAACAGTGGTGGATGATCGTAGGTTCCTTTCCATGGTAAAGAAAAACCCCTTCACAACATCCAGCCAAGTGAAGAACACACTCCAGGAGTTAGGCATATCATTATCCAAGTCTACCATAAAGAGAAGACTTCACGAGAGCAAATACAGAGGGTTCACCACAAGGTGAAAAACATTCATAAGCCTCAAGAATAGAAAGGCCAGATTAGACTTTGCCAAACAATATCTAAAAAAGCCAGCCCAATTCTGGAACAACATTCTTTGGACAGAGAAACTAAGATCAACCTGTATCAGAATGATGGGAAGAAAAAAGTATGGAGAAGGCTTGGAACGGCTCATGATCCGAAGCATATGACATCATCTGTAAAACACGGTGGAGGCAGTGTGATGGCATGGGCATACAAGGCTTACAATGGCACTGGGTCACTAGTGTTTATTGATGATGTGACAGTAGACAGAAGCAGCCGGATGAACTCTGAAGTGTATAGGGATACATTTAGGAATTTTCAGCCAAATTCAGCGAAATTTTCATTTTCAGCCAAATTCAGCGAAGTTGAGTGGACAGCACTTCACTTTACAGATGGACAATGACCCAAAACATACTGCGAAAGCAACCCAGGATTTTTTTTATGGCAAAGAAGTGTAATATTCTGCAATGGCCAAGTCAATCACCTGATCTCAACCCGATCGAGCATGCATTTCACTTGCTGAAGACAAAACGTAAGGCAGAAAGACCAACGAACAAACAACAACTGAAGACAGCTGCAGTAAAGGCCTGGCAAAGCATCATAAAGGAGGAAACCCAGCGTTTGGAGATGTCCATGCGTTCCAGACTTCAAGCAGTCATTGCCTGCAAAGAATTCTTGACAAATGATTAAAAATAAACATTTTATTTATGATTGTGTTAATTTGTCCAATTACATTTGAGCCCCTGAAATAAGGGGACTGTGTATGAAAATGGTTGCAATTCCTAAACATTTCATACAATATTTGTGTTCAAACCCTTGAATTAAAGCTGAAAGTCTGCACTTCTATTGCATCTCGGTTGTTTCATTCCAAATCCATTGTGGTGGCGTACAGAGCCAAAATTATGAAAATTATATCAGTGTCCAATTATTTCCGGACCTAACTGTATATATATACACATATAGCAAATGGAAATAAAACTGTATGCTCATTTGCATGTCTTAGGCAGGTCTGCAACCCCGCCTTTCACCATTATCGCCCAGCACACAGCACTTCCACTGCAGCAAGGGATTCTGGGAAATGACATGCAAATGAGCACACAGTGCCACTTTTTGCTTCAAAGCCATTTTAAACATGGTTCCCTGATTTCGGAAGTGTATCTGGGCCTGGCAAGAACAGCAGGTTGTTCCCAACACAATTATATGCTCAAATGGGCGGGAGATTTGAACATAGAGATCGATAGGGAAGACTGGGAGGATATCTGGGAGGCAGCTTCCAAAACATCAATATGCACTACCACCAAAGAGAATATCTATAAAATTCTATTTCAATGCTACTTAACCCCGAGTAGGTTGAGCCAGATCTTCCCCGGGACCCCAGATTTGTGCTGGAGGGGATGCGGACAAGATCTGGAGTTGATTCCAGGTGTGGCATTCGCATTTGGAAGCTGTTGCTGTGAACCCACAACATGCGGTCAAAGGAGCTCTCAATGCAAGTGAAACAGTGCATCCTTGGCTGCAGAAAAAAAGAAAATCCATCAGAGAGATAGCAGGAACATTAGGAGTGGCCAAATCAACAGTTTGGTACATTCTGAAAAAAAAAAGAACGCACTGGTGAGCTCTGCCACACAAAAAGGCCTGGACGTCCACGGAAGACAACAGTGGTGGATGATCGTAGGATCCTTTCATGGTAAAGAAAAACCTCTTCACAACATCCAGCCAAGTGAAGAACACTCTCCAGGAAGTAGGCATATCATTATCCAAGTCTACCATAAAGAGAAGACATCACGAGAGCAAATACAGAGGGTTCACCACAAGGTGCAAACCATTAATAAGCCTCAAGAATAGAAAGGTTAGATTAGACTTTGCCAAACAATATCTAAAAAAGCCAGCCCAGTTCTGGAACAGCATTCTTTGGACAGATGAAACTAAGATAAACCTGTACCAGAATGATGGGAAGAAAAAAGTATGGAGAAGGCTTGGAACGGCTCATGATCCGAAGCATACCACATCCTCTGTAAAACACGGTGGAGGCAGTGTGATGGCATGGGCATGCATGGCTTACAATGGCGCTGAGGCACACGGATTTCCAAAATAAAGAGAAAAAAAGTGGCCACTTTTTGCACTTGACAAAGATCTTAGGGTCGAAACGTTGTGTATGCTTTAAAAAATCTCTTTATTTTGGAAATCCGTGTGCCCCATCTTCATTCCTTTTTGTATGCCGTGGATTGGATGCAGCCGATCGTACATTGATGGGAGCAACGGTAATTGTATCACTCTTTATCATATTGTGGTGTGCAGCATTTACTCTTTGTTATATTACAATGGCGCTGTGACACTAGTGTTTATTGGTGATGTGACAGAAGATAGAAGCAGCTGGATGAATTCTGAAGTTTATAGGGATATATTGTCTGCTCAGATTCAGCCAAATTCAATTAAGTTGATTGGACGGCACTTCACTTTACAGATGGACAATGACCCAAAACATACTGTGAAAGCAACCCAGGAGTTTTTTAAGGCAATGAAGTGTAATATTCTGCAATGGCTGAGTGAATCACCTGATCTCAACCCGATTGAGCATGCATTTCACTTGCTGAAGACAAAACTTAAGGTAGAAAGACCCACGAACAAACCACAACTGAAGACAGCTGCAATAAAGGCCTGGCAAAGCATCACAAAGGAGGAAACCCAGCGTTTTGTGATGTCCATGCGTTCCAGACTTCAAGCAGTCATTGCCTGCAAAGGATTCTCGACAAAGTATTGAAAATGAACATTTTATTTATGATTGTGTTAATTTGTCCAATTACATTTGAGCCCCTGAAATAAGGGGACTGTGTATGAAAATGGTTGCAATTCCTAAACGTTTCATACGATATTTTTGTTCAACCCCTTGAATTAAAGCTGAAAGTCTGCACTTCTATTGCATCTTGGTTGTTTCATTTCAAATCCATTATGGTGGTGTACAGAGCCAAAATTATGAAAAATTGTGTCAATGTCCAATTATTTCCGGACCTAACTGTATGTATATATATATATATATATATATATATATATATATATATATATATATATATATATATATATATATATATATATATATATATATATATATAATTTGATTTCTCTTTATTTCAAAGTAGATTTTTATTTGGGAACCTGACAGCAATGGAACCCAACACTATCCACAATGAAAAACACAGTGAAAGGAAGCGCTGGACACCTGCAGTAAACTAGTTACAGAGTAAAACACTAAAACCACATAAAATATTTTGAAATGTTTAAATACTGTTACAGTATAAAAAGATAAGAACCTATAATACCAATATAAAAATCAATGGATGAAAACAGTTGTGCATCCAAAGTAAAAGTCCTGCAGCTACAGTCCAAATCAGGGGATTTTCTGGTCTCCTCACAGAATCTAGCGGAAAAATGATCTGGACGTTGGGCGCAAATGGCTGTAACAAAGGAAAAACTTTATGGAGTAGAACAGTTATCTCTTAATATGTTAAGCAGTTCAGGATACCGCACATGAAGAAATTACTTACTGTAGCTTGAGGAGAGTTCTTTTGATGTGTGGATGTGATGATTCCTTCTGCAGTCCTCAATAGATGTTGAACTGTGCCTTAGTGAAGGAATACATAGAACAACATGGCATAATAACGTTTTTAATAGATAGGTTAAAAGAAAGTAGATTGCAAACTCACAAATAGAAGTTTAGTGTGTGCAGTCGAATATTTCGTTTTCCAGTTTTACACCATTAGAGTCTAATATCCTGGTACTTGGTTTGCAGTCTATTCTGCTCACTCTAGGTTGATGGGATCCTCCTCTGGGGGCTGTCCACTCCCCTCAGTGTTGGTTCCCTTCTTCCTTGTGTGTGCTGCTGCTCGCCAAAAGGTCTGCCTCTAGGTAGTGCTCCGGTATGCTCCGTTGGTGTATTCAGTAGTTAAAAACTCCATGTAGCCAGAAAGTCTTCAGGGTATCGTGACGTCAGTGCAGGGCTACAGTAGCTCTAGGACACCTTACCCGTTTCGCAAAGTCAAAATTCGCTTCGTCAGGGGATAGTTCATGAGACTTGGTGGAATCTCTTATATACCTACCAGCCTATACACAGTAATGACCATAATTGATGACCGAGTCCAGGACACACTTGGAACACACTTGAAAGATCTGCAGGACGCTGTGTTAATATGTTAATCACTTTGGTTATACAACCGTAAATGGATTACAGCATCCACATTATAAACAGGTTGTGTTATAAACTCTATATCATTAGCAATTGACTAAAAGAAATATGCATGGAGGTATATGAATGTACACATAGGGGTATGATAAAAAAAAAGGTATGCTAAAAAAGGTGATAGATCATATCACAAGTTGCTGATAGGGAAGCACACTTGTGGATCAGGGGAAAAAATAGTATAAATAATTGTAAAACTGGCTATTTTTGAGGAAGAAGGATGAGAGAATCTATTGTATTAAATAACACCCTAGTATTAAAATTGTTATAGGAATGTTCAAAATGCTAAAAGATAGGATTAAATATGACCCTGACATAAAAATCTAATTAAGCGTATAAAAAAGGTAACGCATGTCATGGAGATAAAGACTAGATAGTTAAAAGGCCTAAAAATATACCATCTATAATAAAAAACGGTCTTTGTGATATCCAAAATCATATGCATTTATTTATTTCAAATTAAAATGCTTATTATATTATTGTGGACTGAACTATACCAATCTTATATATTAAATGAGATAAATTAAATAAATAGATGATAACTCTTAAAAGATTGTGTGGTTTTGTGTGGCAATTTTAGGTATATGTTTTGATTTCAGGTTGCACTTACTATGTATATACACTTTAAAGGCACATGAACGGATTCCTTCAGTATATTATAATTTGAAAAATGTCCATTTATGGATGTGTGATGGGAGCTTTGTGACAGGCTATAAATACTACACCACCAAAAATATAACTGGGTTGAACTGAACGAGGCTTAGATATGATAAAATATAATTTATTCCTTGAAAAATGTGAACACACGAGATTATACAAATAACAGACAAAATATGACACTTACTTAAAGGTTAGGACAAGAAAAGCCATCAGGATACAGGATGGGCCATTTCTTCCATAATTCAGGTTCAGATGCAGACATCACAGCAATACATGAAGATCATCAAGACCATACATGAAGACCTTTGAGTAAGGGTTGACTCTGGTTTAAATACCATTTCAACCCCCTCTCTTACAATCAAGCCGCCGAGCTGTCTAGCAAAAATCTCTTTGAAGGAGATTTTGGATTCCCTGTAAGTGTGAAGACCGACACTTAAAAACACTCAGCCCCTTTGTTCTTGCCCTTAGCATAAACAATCAGGACAGTTAGCTATTGATCACCGGGCTATGTTAATTCCTCAGGATGCCCTTCCTGCCTTATTTAACATAGCAGATGGAGTCTGCATTTTTCAGAGCAGATCCAAAATCCCATATACATTTTAATACCTACACATATTAAAATACCCGGTTCTGGTAGGTCCAGTGGGTCCAAACTTTCCAGACATTAATGCCGGAAGTGGTACACTATAGGGTCCAAGTTTCCGCCTGCTGGGACCTTCGGAACCGGAGATATACAAATATCACATAAACCGTTTCATATTTTATTATAAAAATCTCCGCTAAAAAGAAATCTCAGCGTTTCACTAAATCCCCATTGAAAACAACGGGCTCCGCCGCCATGGGTTTCAATGGAGCAACTCCGCCGTTGTAGTCAATGGAGTTTCCCGCCATAGACTTTCAATGGAGAAACCGTCGCCATTGAAGTCTATGGGAAAATCCACAAATCTTTACCTTTGTCCACACTCCGTCTGGTTGGTCTGAGGGGGCTGGGAAGGGGCATGCATTAAAGCCGGAACCTTGGCTATATGCCACCCAAATCCCATCCCTCTGGTCATTCCAGAACCGGAGATATGGACTTACACATTTCAACATTTTACACTTAGTCGTTTTTTCGCCATGCGGCTTTCCCCCATTGGAATCAATGGCCGGCGCCACCATTGACAATGCATGGCGCCCGCCGCCATTAGATTCAATGGTGCGACCCTCCTCCGCTCGACCCTTTACAGGGGTCCCTCATTCCCGGACCCGGTGTGGATCGTGTGTGGGGGTTCCTAGGGGCAAGGGACAAAAATAACTTTATTCCCAGGGGCCCTAGAACCCAAGATTCCCACGCCAATTGTCGTTGAACTTGACCGTAGTGATTAAACTCTTTTAAAAGACATTGTATCCGCTTTTGCGGTCTGCGGTTTGGATGGCTGCCAACCTGTTCCTCGAGGCGTTGAGGAATCTCCATTGAAGTCAATGAGCCCATTGACTTACAATGGGAAACCGCCGCTCCTCCTCTCGGATGCCACCTGCTGGTCGTCGCTGGAAAACAGGTCCAAAACTGCTACTTCTGCCATTAGAAAGCATGGAGGCTCAATGGCGACCTATGGACGGCTGCAAAATGGAGCCTGAAAAGGCGGGAAAATTACACAAAGGGCTATAATCACTATTTTAACATTAACCCCTTCCCTCCCGCATCAACCCTAGTGTATGTGTGAGTGCAAACACCAGGATAACACATTAAATTTACACAGTGGAATAAACATTTGGATACTGAAGCAAGGCAAAACACATTACTGGACCTCAGTCCAGTTAACCCCTTGCTTCCCAGATGAGAGTAGAGGGTGGCCAAATGGGGGTGTAACCCCTTTAATCCCAGGCCAAATCCTCTCTATCATGTCAGGATGCATTCCCATTGTGGTCATGACATAATTATATCAAACTTTGTTTTACAAAAAAGAGACAAAATCTATATTGAGTCCTAGTGGAGTCATTGTTTTAAGAGCATGTATCCAATAGGATTGATTCCCTTTGAGAGATTCTTTTCGCGTATTCACCACCTCTCCAATCTGCTGCAACATGCTCGATACCCCAAAATATAAGATCATTAGGATTTCGGTTGTATTTTGAGTCCTTTTTCAATATTCCTAATGTGTTCTCCTAATCTGATTTTAAGTTTTCTCTTTGTTCTTCCTATGTACTGCAGTTGACATGTGCATTTTAACATGTAAACTACTCCAATAGTATTGCATGTGATGTTTTGTTTGATTTTAAATAATTTTGTCAAATTTGTTGAATAAAATTCTTTGCTTGTCGTCTCTTTACTTGTTTTGCATGCTCTACAGTTTAGGCATCTATGAAAGCCGCCACTGCCTGTAGTGAGCCAGCATTCCTTTTTGGCCTGTACCAAACAACTGGATACTAGTTTGTTCTTAATGTTAGGAGCACATGAGAAGATAACTTTAGACTGACTACATTTGTCTCTGCCCCTGATCAGGAGTCAGAAGGGGCAGGCTCATGGTCTATACCTATCCCTGATAGGCTTACACAGGCCATGAGTTCTGTCCATCAGAGAGGAGCATGTAGACGGTCTCACAAGCCCACAGAATTAACCTGTCACAGCCTGCTGCTAGCAGGAACTTACATAACAGGGTGAAAGACAGGCAGAATAGACATACCTTGTTGCAGCTTATAAATGGGGAGGGAGGGTGCCAAGTCACATTCTTTTGCGTTTTGTCAATTAAATTGTATTTTCATTTTTAATTAAAACCATTACTAACACAAATACAATTTCTGTGACAAAAAAAGTGCCAAAAGACAAAGAAGTTTCACTTAAAATGCGCGTGCTCGACACACACACACTTTTATTTCTAAGAGATTTGATAGTATCTAGCATTTTGTCTATTGTGATTTGTTTATTTAATTCTACCAACTCCTTTTTGCTAATCTTAGGGAGATTGTGCATAGAAAATAAATCGTTCATAATCTTGTTTAGATTTGTACTTTTCCTTTCTTGCCAACATATCATTTAGTATAGTACATCTGAAATTCTTGTAATAGTAGTTCAGGTTTCTGCGCTAAATGTCCTGAATTCAGCCTAATCGTGGATTTTTTTTTTTAAATTGTATTCCTTCATTTTCAGGCTAACATGGTATCAAGTTTGTAATACCACTAAGGTTATGAAAAGGTTAACACCTCCCGCTAACCACCCGTAAGGTCTAAACACCCACCAAGGGCCAAATATCCCCTTCACCCACCCCCGCTACACACAATAAAAACAATACACACTACAGCCCCACTACCCACCTCCTAGGCCCTCAATAAACATTGCTATATCAAATACACCACCCACCCCCTGTGCCCCCAACAACCCCTATACCCCCCTAACATAGTACATTTTTTTTCATGCACAGGAATTATACTACAGGCGAGCAGTGGCCCTCGGGTTGTCCCCGCGGGTATCTGGGGGTCCCCGCTTGCCTGCAGTACCAATTTTGTGCCCAAAAAAATAAATTAAAAATACATAAAGAATTTTAAATAAATACACCCCCCCACACACCCTAACACATACAGTACAGTAATGGGCAAAATTACTATTATCCACATAAGGATAATAATGCATTTGCTCATTTCAAATACAAGAAGCAGTAGAAATAAAATAAATACGTCTTGCACTCACCCCTGCTAGGCACCCACGATGAAGGCCGTCCTCATCCTCACCCCGTCCTTGCCCCTGTTGCTACAAAAAATACAGAAGAATAAAAAGAGACAGTCGAATGTCCCCTAACCCCTTAATCACCTTATCGGTTAGTAACCGCTAGAGTAATTAAGGGGTTAACCCACCCTCCCCCACTACTCACCCGGGAGGCCTAACCACACTCCCCCACTAACTACTCGTGAGGCCTAACCACCCTCACCCACTACCCACCCGGGAGGCCTACCCACCCACCCTTGGGGACAATACCCCCTTCACCCCCCCCACTAAAAACTACCCAGGACAGTCCCACTACCTACCTCCTAGGCCCCACAATAAACAGTACGATATTTAGTAAACAATACACCACCCATCCCACTCCTGTGGCCCCCCCCCCATAAAAACATGATTTATTATTTTACATACAGGCTTAATACCCCAGGCCAACGGTAGTCCCCGGTGGTCCCGACGGGTGTCCGCAGGCCCCACAGTGCACCAGAGGGGGGTGCCCACAGGTGTCTGGGGGTCTCAGGATGGTCCCCGCTATGCGCTGTGGGCCTGCAGGTGGTCCCTGCGGGTCTCCGTGGGCCACAATGGGGTCCACGGGTGGGCCTGCGAGTGTCTGGGGGTTCCCGGGTCATCCCCACAGGTGTCTGGGGGCCCTCGGGTGGTTCGTCTGGGGGTCTGGGGCCCTCGGTGGTCCTTGCGTGTCTGTGGGCCCCCCACAGCTTTGGGGCCCCCGGTTCTTCCCCGCAGTTGGTACCTGTGGATGTCCGGGTGTCTTCAGGTGGTACCTAAGGTACCAATCCTGTATGTAAAAAAAACCCTTTAAAAACATCAGATTGGGGATTTAGCTCCCACGATCTGATTGGCTCAAGTACCATGTGACGGCAGATATCTTGCTTTTGATGACGTAATCTTAAAGGGAAATGAAGCACAGCCATTCTGATTGGCTGGCTTCATTTCCTTTACATGACGTCATAAAAAAAAAAAAAATACAAAATCACATAGTTTTCACTGCCCAATCAGGGCCGTGGGAACCATTTGATGGAAATGTGACGTCATAGGTCTATAAAAGCCTATGGCGCCTCATTTTAGAGCAAGAAGCCGAGGAGGACGGAAGAAAGAAGAGGACAAAGGCATGGTACAGTTGAAGACAAAGAGACAGATGAAGACCCCAGAAGAGTGACGGTATGGATTACAAATGTTAAAAAAAGAAGAAAAATATTTGTTTTTTAACCTGATTCCTGTGCGTGGATTGGTTCGTGAGTATGCGGTGTCCCCGGGATTCGGTGGGTGAGGTCATCTAAAGGTAAGTAAACAAAATAAATGTACTGTATGTTATTTTACTTTTACAGGTTTTTTTTTTTTAATGTGATATATTTTTTTAAGCAAAGTTATTGCCCCTATATTTATGTATGTGCCTATGGCTATATATACATACATACATATATACATACATACATACATATATACATACATACAGGGACAATATATGGTTGTTATGTATTTAATTTTTTTTTTTTGCATAAATATAATTTATAACCCAATTTAAAAAAAAAAAAAAAATGTCACATCCAGTTGGAAAAATATAAAATATTTGCAAACAGACGACCAGCATCAGATTGGCCACGCTTAATCAGACCTTCCGCAAAGGAGAGGGGAAACGCTGACATTTTCTATAACAATTGTTCAATTTGTTTGGTATATTATTTCATATATCGTCAAAATTGCCGGTACCGTTTTGTTTAACCCTTCCAATGCTGAAACAGTACAGTACCGCACCTCAGTATGGCGAGGGTTTGTGATTTTGATTATTCCCTGTGGTTTGGGCCTTTCCTCATACCAATGTTTGATGTCATTGATGTGATTAGGAAACAACCTTTAATAAACATAGGGGGCTGTTTAACACACTCCTTAAAGCTGCCCCTTATACACATCACATGTGCACATACGTTATGGCGAGTCAGGAAGTTACATAAACCCTTCAACAGTACATACAGTAATACAGCAAACAAAGGAAACCCATGGGTGTATCTCAGGTCCCCAAATCTGACTCATTCACCCCATTGGCATGTCATACACTGGTTAAGCTGAAGACAAGGATTATGGGTAATCACGTGTCAATGAGCACACTGAGCGTGTCACTTTAGCGATTAGATGGATTCCCCACAGCTTTCCCCTGCAGCATTATACAGGTTGGACAGCTCAGCCTGGGACAGGGAAGTGCAGAGTCAGTGGACCCGCTCACAGACAGCTTTACTTCCTTTTGAGCTTGGTCACTGACTCTGCATTGTGAAGCTGGTAGTGGTTGAGAAGTAATGATGGGTAAGTAAGCGACATAAACCCTCCCCTTAGTGGAATATATGGTTTGCAACTACTATCATGTATAAACGTAGAGATTGACGCTCATACAAGTGTATAGACTCACAAACTGTATTACAGCATATAGGTAGATAGGAACTTCCATAAATAATTCCAGCAATTATATAATACTAGGTTAAGGGGGGACATGAACATGGGACCTAGCGGTCAGTCAGCGCGACTACCGCAGATATGGTTTACCCTGCTTACCCCCCTTACCATATACACTTCCCTAAATAGGGACCAAGGTAACATAGAATGAGGGCTACTGCCCATTACCTTTCCATTGAGTGTATGGGAATACGAAATCCATCCAGACGAAGTTCCACTGCGTGCAATCCTGATCAGGGAAATTCAGAATGTAGAGAAGCAAGGAGCACAGCTGTAGTAGAAATCTGCAGGGAGAGTCCTGTAGAAAAAATGAATAAGGGGCACAACTCCGTGCTAAAACTGAGGGTGGTTTATTGGATAATTGCACAGGGACAGAAACACAGCCCACACACCGACATGTTTCGTCCCACTATCAGATTGGCGTCACTGAGCAAATAGCAGCTAAATATCCCTCGTTTATATACTCCTCATGGTGGAGGGATAGTACTCTAATGAGTATGCTGTGTGTAAACAGTGCGCCGTATATCACCCATATCCGAGTTGTAGCTCTTAGATCACCGGGGATGCCTCATGCTCCGTCTCACGCTCCACGAAAAGAACCGGCTGACGTCATCAGTCTGTGCGTCGCCTAACACCCGACGATCGTTTCACGCCTCTTGGCTTAGAAGAAGCGCCAAGAGGCGTGAAACGATCGTCGGGTGTTAGGCGACGCACAGACTGATGACGTCAGCCGGTTCTTTTCGTGGAGCGTGAGACGGAGCATGAGGCATCCCCGGTGATCTAAGAGCTACAACTCGGATATGGGTGATATACGGCGCACCTTTTACACACAGCATACTCATTAGAGTACTATCCCTCCACCATGAGGAGTATATAAACGAGGGATATTTAGCTGCTATTTGCTCAGTGACGCCAATCTGATAGTCCCTGTGATACAGAGGCTTGTGTGCACATAGGCTAATATAGCTAGCATACCGCCGAATTACACCATACAGACCTACACTATAGGGTCTATAGGCAGTGTCACTTACATATGGGACCTCCGTGATTGTACTGTATATATCTCTACTGCTATATACCCATACACCCCACCGTGTTTGCCGACCTACTCCGTTATCACTTTCTTTAGAGATTTTAGATTACTTTTAAATTAGATATAGATTTTTTGTTAGATGTGTACCCATTAGTATTTAATAAATAATTTTTTGTTTTGTATTTTAAACCTCCTGGTACCCATATGGTTTAATATATATATATATATATATATATATATATATATATATATATATATATATATATATATATATATATATATATATATATATATATATATATATATATATATATACCTACACTCAGAGTTATATATTGTTTGAGTGCAAACCTATGGGCTCTCCTTTTGTTGGTCACCTTTTGACCAATCCTATCCACTTGTTAATAATCCCATGCACCACTTTTTACCTTAGCATTTGATTATTAAGGTGAGCAGTGTTCATACAATCCTTATCTCACACACTATGCCATTCAATTGTTTGATTGGCATTTGTTATATACTTATTTGGCTAGTTGCTGTGTTTTCTTTTGAGATGTGCTTTATTTTCTTTTTCAATGTGCTGTGTTTTTTATGTGGCTATGTGATGTTTTGATATGTTTTTGTAATCCTTAACCATTTCTTTGTGTATTGTTTAATCATGCACATATATATATATATATATATATATATATATATATATATATATATATATATATATATATATATATATATATACTAGCTGATATACCCGGCGTTTCCCGGGCATGGAAGGGCAGGGGGCATGGAGTGGAAGGGGGGGGGGCAAAGGGCAGGGGGGCAAAGGGCAGGGAGGGGGGGCAAAGGGCAGGGAGGGGGGGACTCAATCCCCCCCCACACACACAATCCCCCCCCACACACACAATCCCCCCCCCACACACACAATCCCCCACACACACACAATCCCCCCCCCCCCACACACACACACACAATCCCCCCCCTCCACACACAATCCCCCCCTCCACACACAATCACACAATCCCCACACTCAATCCCCCCCCCCCCCCACACACACACACACACACACACACACACAATCCCCCCCCACACACAATCCCCCCACTCAATCCCCCCCCCACACACACACACACACACACACACACACAATCCCCCCCCACACACAATCCCCCCACTCAATCCCCCCCCCCACACACACACACACACACACAATCCCCCCCACACAATCCCCCAACACACACAATCCCCCCACACACACAATCCCCCCACACACAACACCCCCCCCACACACACACTTCCCACACACACACACACACTCAATCCCCCTAACCACCCTCCCCCCCACACACACACACTCAATCCCCCCCACCCCCCACACACACACTCAATCACTCCCCCCACCACCACCAACACCACCAACACACACACACTTAATCAGTCCACAATTTCACCTGGGGGAGCGACATGCTCCGATCCCCCAACCCCCCATGCTGCTGAAAACGGGAAGCAGACAGGAAGAGAAGGAGGGCTTGTCTGTGTGCAGAGAGAAGCCACGCCCCCTCTGCAAGACACAGACATAGAAGCAGCAGCACGGATCTTCTGGCCCCGCCCGCTCTGCAAGACACAGACATAGAAGCAGCAGCACGGAGCGCCCCCAGGTTTCCCTGCAAGCTGCTCGCGCCCCCCCTACATAATCGTGCGCCCCCCCAAGGGGGCGCGCCCCAAGCTAATGTATGTAACAACCCCCCCCCCTACCTAGTGTGTGTGTGTGTGTGTGTGTGTGTGTGTGTGTGTGTGTGTGTGTGTGTGTGTGTGTGTGTGTGTGTGTGTGGCCCGTCACTCCGCCTCAGGCCAATGAGAGGTGTGCAGGGGCGGGCGGCCCAAGGGACCAATGAGATTTCCCCTAGGGACACCGGACATCCAGACAGACATACAGTGCTTTCACTAATATAGTATAAGATATATATATATATATATATATATATATATATATATAAAGAAAAGAAAAAAGCGCCGATTCCTAGTTCATTACTGTGCAATAAAATATTTAATTTCCCAAAAAGGCTCATAAAATGAACTCACAAACATAGATAGGTAAAAAGCATGTTATGAGATAATACTCATGCTCCAAAGGATCAGCAACCGCCGCTTCACTGCTAGACTGCTCCGTGGCTTCACCGTGTCCAATCTTGTCCTCGTGGTTCACCGTCAAACAGGAACTCACGAAGTCGGGCTCACCGCTACTCCTCTCCCCGGTCACACACCAACAGATGAACTTTGGTTCCCTCCGGGGATGATAGATGTGGCGGGACTGCAAATGACGTCACCCGGTCGATTTAAAGGACAAACGGGCTAGCATTTACCAACAGATCTGCCAGCAGCGTTGGAGGATCAACTGCACAACTGTCCATACGCGTTTCATCAGATTAACTGACTTCTTCTGGACTCAAAAGGACAGCTTGTATTGTGCACCTATAGGAGGTTCCACAGCACCGTATATGTTTATTTTTAATATATATATTTTTTAATTTAATATGGTTAGACATCTATTTGTCATGTTTTATTAATGTATATTGGTTAATATATTTACGTAATCAATATTTACAATTTCAAATATTTTTATTCCACCTCATTCTCTGACATTTCCACACAGGCGCAGATCTATATTGTATATAATTATATATATATATTGTGACAGAAACCAGGGGATGGTAATAAATTCCGTATATAGGGCTCCCAGGATACTAGACAGTTTCTATCCTGTTTGGCCTGGGAGTGCAGCCTTATAATACATACACTCCATCCCACAGTTTGGCAAGCGCTGGAACTGAGGGATGAGAGATCCAGACCAGAGTTTGTCGGCTGCCTGATTTCTGTCACCTGTCATGCTAATTAGGAATCAGGTATGAAAGACTGATTTCCTGTTTGCTCTGGTCTCCCCACAAGAGCCAGGAGGCTGGAAGGCTGCTGAACTACAGAGGGGAGAAGCCTCTTCCCCAAACAGGTTCAATCTTTCTGTTCATTTGTGTAAGACTGCAAAAGTACCGTGTTTTGATGTTGGAAGTGGAAAAGCCACTTCCAACCCTGAGTCAGGGATATCTAAGTTAAGTTATCGCTCAGGTGAGCAGCTTTTGTTTTGATCTGTTTTCTGTTGTATGCACTGTGGCAGTCTCAGTGCCTGGGACTGAATAAACCAGGCATAGCCTGTTTAAAGGAACAGTACGTGACGCCTCACCCAGGACATACTTGAAAACGAGAGGTAACTCTCAATGTATTACTTCCTGGTAAAATATTTTATAAATAAATAAATAAATAAAAAATAATAAATAATCATTTAACCTACCCTAAAAGACCGTGTTCCAAACAGTCCCGGACAAACGACGGAGCCCCAGAGTAAGCCGTTTGTCACATATGGTGGAGAATGCGGGCAGAGCACTAGGGGGTCTGCGGGTTGAAGAACTTTGAAAAAAAAAAAAAAAAAAAAGTTTTTTTCATCCTCTGCAAACAAGATGGAAGACGTGGTGGGTGCGCTGGTACGCAATGTCGCTGCCCAGAAAGACGCGAATGAAACCCAGCAACAGCTGTTAATAGCCCAGCAAGAAACTAATGCAAACCAGCAGCAGACGAATGCAGCCCAGCAACAGCTGCTAATAGCCCAGCAAGAGATTAATGCCAACCAGCAACAGGCGAATGCCAACCAGCAACAGGCGAATGCAAACCAGCAACAGACGAATGAAGCCCTGCAAAACGCGAATGCAAACCAGCAAGAGACAAACCGCTTGCTGAGAGAGGAGCAACAGCGGTTCGCTCAGGGCTTACAGCAGGAACTCGAGATCCTGAGGGGGACTATCAGTAACCTTCCACTGGCAGCGGCAGCCCCAGTTCCGAAAATGACCAGGGCAAGCCACTACCTTCAGAAGATGGGACCCTCGGATGATGTGGAAGCCTATCTTCTCACGTTTGAACGCACGGCACAGAGAGAGGGATGGCCAGAAGCTGAGTGGGCTGGTCTAATCGCACCCTTCCTAAGCGGCGAACCCCAGAAGGCTTACTTTGATCTAGAGCCAGCCGAAGCTAACGTCTATGCAAAATTGAAGTTCGAGATCCTCGCCCGCCTCGGCGTAACCACGGCTGTTCGCGCCCAAAGGTTTCACGCATGGTCCTTCACGATGGATAAAGCCACCCGAAGCCAGATGTATGACCTCATCCACCTCGCCCGGAAGTGGCTACAACCCGAGATCAACTCAGCCAGCCACATCGTGGAACGGTTGGTCATGGACCAGTTCTTGAGGAAACTTCCCTCTGCCTTACGCCGTTGGGTCAGTCGGAGTGACCCCCACAATGCGGATGAGCTTGTGGCCCTCGTAGAAAGGTACAATGCAGCAGAAGAGCACCCGCAACCCACAGTCGTGGAGCAACCCCACTACCCGAGGTTCCAGGACTCTTCCAGAGACGGTAAAAGGGTACCGGGGTTAAGGGGCGCTGAAGAGCGGCGACCACCTTCACGCAGCACCAGCAACAGTGGTTCGCACACTAAGGGCAATAGCCAACATGGGGAGCCGGGAAAAGGCTCTAAGTGGGACACAGACTATGTACCTAAATGTGTAAATTGTCATGAGAGGGGCCACACAGCAAAAATCTGCCCACTAAATGATGAGCCCATGCAATGCAACAGCGTGGAACCTTATTCGCTGTTGTCCCAATGTATGGGCCCTAGCCCAGAGGACCCCTTGAATAACCATCTGTGGGCATTTGTAAAGGTTAATGGTAAGAGGGTTCGGGCACTTCTTGACTCTGGGAGCATGGTCACACTAGTGTCCGAATACCTCTTGCCCATTAAGAAGAAACAGGGAAACAGTTCACAAAGAGTGGCAATTTGTTGTATACATGGGGATAATCATGAATATTCCACTGTTGATGTTTTTTTTTAAACAGAGTTTGGTTCTTTAGATTTCAAGGTGGGTATTGTACCCAAACTGGCACATGATGTGTTAATAGGGACCGACTTTCCCCATTTTCTAAAAATGTGGTCCCCCGCTCAGAATAGCGCCCAGAGTTCAATAGCGGACCATAACGAAGTATTAGAAGAAACAAATCCTTTCCCTTTTTCAGAAATGGAGGTTGACGAGGGCCCAAATAAGAAGGGGGAAAAGGAGGAGTGCTGTAAAATTCCCTTCCCCATCACTACTTTGGTAGGGAATACCTCAAATCAAGATGTTGAGCAGACACTTACCACCCCAGAACCGGATAAGACCCTCGCTGACCTAGAGGTCAGTCCTGGGAGTTTTAAGAAGGCCCAGTGGGAGGACCCCACATTAGCGGTAGCAAGGGGAAATATACGGGACCAGAATAGTACTCCTGGCCAACCAGATAGGTCACTTGCTTACCCCTACTTCGAGGTAGAGAACGACCTAGTATATCGGGTTGATAAAAGGAAATCAGTTACAACTAAACAATTGTTGGTACCACGGACATTCCGTAACGTAGTATTACACCTCGCACATAGTCATCCATTGGGGGGACACCTAGGGGTGGAAAAGACAAAAGAAAAGGTTCTCCGATGCTTCTATTGGCCTGGGGTTCTGGCAGAAATTACGAATTATTGTTCCTCATGCCCAGAATGTCAGATCACCGCCCCGTTCAAGGCGTACCGCAGCCCATTGGTACCCCTTCCCATAATAGAGGTACCATTTGACCGGATTGCTATGGATCTAGTAGGACCCCTAATAAAGTTTGCTAGGGGACATCAGCATATATTGGTAATATTAGGTTATGCCACCCGATATCCGGAGGCAGTTCCCCTACGTAGCACCTCAGCTAAAAACATAGCAAAAGAGTTAGTAGTTCTGTTTTCCCGGGTCGGGATTCCTAAAGAGATTCTATCTGACCAGGGAACACCATTTATGTCCCAAGTAACGAAAGAGCTATGTAAACTCCTAAAAATCAAGCATCTCAGAACCTCAGTCTATCATCCACAAACAGATGGTTTAGTGGAAAGGTTCAATAAAACCTTAAAGAGCATGTTACGGCGGGCGGTTGATAAAGATGGGAAAAACTGGGATTGTTTGTTACCGTACCTGTTATTTGCCATTAGGGAAGTTCCCCAATCATCCACAGGCTTCTCCCCGTTTGAACTATTGTATGGCCGACACCCAAGGGGCTTACTGGATATAGCCAAAGAGACTTGGGAACACGAGGTTACCCCTTACAGAAGTGTAATAGAGCATGTTGCCCAGATGCAGGACCGCATTGCTGCAGTCCTACCCATAGTGAGGGAACACATGGAGAAAGCTCAAGAAGCACAGAGGAATACATATAATAAGGGTGCTAGGGTCAGAATTTTTTCTCCAGGTGATAGGGTACTAGTTCTGGTTCCCACCGTGGAGAGTAAATTCCTTGCTAAATGGCATGGGCCATATGAGGTCTTGGAAAGAGTGGGAGAAGTAAATTATAAGGTAAGACAGCCAGGTAGGAGGAAACCTGAGCAAATTTACCATATAAACCTACTCAAGCCCTGGAAAGATAGAGAAGTCTTGTTAACCCTAGTACCCCCAGGTCCGTCAGAGAATCAAGAAACTGACCCAGAGGTTAGCATAGCTGAAACCCTGTCTGTTCATCAGAAACGAGAGGTTCAGAATTTAGTGAAAAGAAACAAAGAAATCTTCTCTATACGGCCAGGTAGAACTAGCGTAATTGAACATGACCTAGTCTCTGAACCGGGGGTCCGAGTTAACCTTAAACCGTACCGAATCCCAGAGGCCAAAAGAAAGGCTATAAGTTTAGAGGTTAAAAAAATGCTAAAACTAGGTGTAATTGAGGAATCCCAAAGTGGGTGGAACAGCCCTATAGTCTTAGTCCCAAAGCCAGATGGTACAACAAGGTTTTGTAATGACTACCGGAAACTAAACGCGGTGTCAAAATTTGATACTTATCCTATGCCCAGGGTAGATGAACTTGTAGAGAGACTGGGCAAAGCCCGATATCTCACAACCCTAGACCTAACAAAAGGGTACTGGCAGGTTCCCCTCACAGAAAGGGCAAAAGAAAAGACAGCCTTCTCAACCCCAGACGGCCTCTTTCAGTATAAGGTGTTGCCTTTTGGCTTACATGGAGCTCCCGCCACATTCCAAAGAATGATGGATAAAATTTTAAAACCACATGCTCGGTATGCTGCCGCCTACCTGGATGATGTGGTAATCCATAGTGAAGATTGGCAATCCCACCTTCCAAAGGTCCAAGCTGTGCTTGACGCAGTCCGGTCTGCTGGACTAACTGCTAACCCCGCTAAATGCACTATTGGTCTGGAGGAGGCCAAGTATCTGGGATATTCTATTGGCAGAGGTTTACTCAAACCCCAAACACTCAAAGTGGAGGCGATACAAAATTGGCCAAGGCCAGTTACAAAAAAACAAGTAAGGACCTTTTTGGGGTTAATTGGGTACTATAGAAGGTTTATTCCCAATTTTGCAACTAAGGCAATCCCACTAACTGACCTCACAAAAGCAAGAGGACCGCTAATGGTAAAGTGGTCCCCCGAAACCGAACAGGCCTTTAGAAGCCTGAAAGAAGCTCTTTGTGCCCAACCAGTGTTGGTCATACCTGACTTCTCCAAAGAGTTCGTAGTCCAAACCGACGCATCTGAGGTAGGGCTGGGGGCGGTACTCTCCCAGGAGTCTCAAGGTGAGGAGCACCCCATCCTTTATATAAGTAGGAAACTAAATCCCCAGGAGAAAAATTACTCCATAGTAGAGAAAGTGTCTCGCAATAAAGTGGGCTGTAGAGACGCTCAAATACTACCTGTTGGGGAGAAAATTCCGGTTGGTCACAGATCATGCACCCCTTACCTGGATGTGTCAAAACAGGGAAAAGAATGCTAGAGTGACCAGATGGTTCCTAAGCCTACAACCCTTTAAATTTTCTGTGGAACACAGGTCAGGGCACAAACATGGCAATGCTGACGGGTTGTCAAGGATGCACTCCCTAATATCCATGGTCGCTCATCCCTCGAGGTCTGAGCTGGGGGGGAGGATATGTGACAGAAACCAGGGGATGGTAATAAATTCCGTATATAGGGCTCCCAGGATACTAGACAGTTTCTATCCTGTTTGGCCTGGGAGTGCAGCCTTATAATACATACACTCCATCCCACAGTTTGGCAAGCGCTGGAACTGAGGGATGAGAGATCCAGACCAGAGTTTGTCTGCTGCCTGATTTCTGTCACCTGTCATGCTAATTAGGAATCAGGTATGAAAGACTGATTTCCTGTTTGCTCTGGTCTCCCCACAAGAGCCAGGAGGCTGGAAGGCTGCTGAACTACAGAGGGGAGAAGCCTCTTCCCCAAACAGGTTCAATCTTTCTGTTCATTTGTGTAAGACTGCAAAAGTACCGTGTTTTGATGTTGGAAGTGGAAAAGCCACTTCCAACCCTGAGTCAGGGATATCTAAGTTAAGTTATCGCTCAGGTGAGCAGCTTTTGTTTTGATCTGTTTTCTGTTGTATGCACTGTGGCAGTCTCAGTGCCTGGGACTGAATAAACCAGGCATAGCCTGTTTAAAGGAACAGTACGTGACGCCTCATCATTTAACCTACCCTAAAAGACCGTGTTCTAAACAGTCCCGGACAAACGACGGAGCCCCAGAGTAAGCCGTTTGTCACAATATATATATATATATATATATATATATATATATATATATATATATATATATATAAAAATAAATGACAGCGCCCCTATTAACACACACCTATAACCTTACAAACAGACCTTACACTGCAGAACGATATACCCAGCACAGATATATAACAATGCTTGTATTTTTGCAGGAAACCAGGCAAATTGCAATATAAAGTGGATACACAAAATTGTAAAAAAATATATTAATAAATGAAAAATATATGGCGCATGCGAGACGACATAGAGTATGGACGTATAACTTTCATGCTCCGTGTCCCGCTCAAGAAATAATTAATAATAAAACCATAAAACCGAGTACAAACACACAGAAAATTTTTTGACATACAGAACAAGATCACAGGATGTCCAAAAAAGGGGTGCGAGGAACAAAGAAGAAGTGATTACCGGAATACTTCAATAGAACGCGGCCGAGCAGAGCGGAGTCAGAAATGGCGCCGAATTCAACTGCGGGCTCAGAGTCAGAGCCGGAGGGGGAAGGTGAGGAAATCTCTGAGCAAGGCATGGGACCGGTACGGCAATGTGATTTTATGAGACTATATAATGACCTGCGGTCCATGCTACAAACAGAGATGAGGGATCTCAAAAAAGAAGTCTCTGGCCTAGGAGAAAGGACAGGGGTCCTCGAGACGAAGATGGATCAGTCCATCAAGGCCATTAAAAAGCAGGACAAAAGGTCCGGGGACCTACAAGCGCAAATCAATGAAATCCGCGATAGACAGGAGGACGCGGAGAACCGCGATCGAAGGAATAATTTAAGGATCAGAGGAGTGCCAGAGAAAGTCCTGGACTGCGATGAATTCATCCTGCGGTGGATGGAGTCAATACTGCCCGAGTCTCAGCAAAGCCAACTAGCTATGGACCGCTGTCATCGGGCACTAAGGGCCAAACCGCTGCAAAATGAGCAGCCAAGAGACATTGTAGTGCGGATGCACTATTACAGAACAAAGGAGGCTGTGCTCCAGAAAACAAGGCCACTACCGGTATTGGAGTTTGAAGGGGCACGGCTACTCATATTCCAAGACCTCTCCCCAGTGACATTGGCGAGGAGGAGAAGCCTAGGCCTATTAACTAAAATCTTGAGAGAAAATGTGGTGAGGTACCGCTGGGCCTTTCCCTTCGGCCTGACAGTGACAAAAGGTGGCAAATCCATAACAGTCAGGGAGCCAGAAGAGGGTCCAGCCTTGCTTCACAAGCTGGGGCTCGGGGAGGCCCCCGGGCACACGAGCCACCAAGAACCGGCCCTGGACCCAGTATGGTCACAAAGCCCCAAAGCACCAAGAGCAAGAAGAGATAACTGAAGACCATAAAAAATAATAAACAGAAAAAAAAAAAAATACGAAGTTAAAAAGTTACTCGGTTCTAAAATATAAAAAATGTCCCCAGCAGTCACAGACGGCGTGCAATCTATTAGCCCGTTTTAAGGCAGTAATTGCTTGTCACCAAAGACTCACCCATCGAGACCTACAAAAGAAAGAAATAAAAGTACCTGAAATCGCTGGACCTCAAAGGGGAGAAAGCATGGTCTTCAAAGATGGCGGTGGTAATGGACGCACAGCAAGTTCCACGCTGAACCGCAGGAGCAGGAAGGTAATGGACGGCGGGAACCTGGAGAGAGCGCGAACACCTCCGTCCGGGCAAACACTGGAATCCAAAATGGCGGCGGTGCGGACAGACGTCACCATATCAAGCCGGAAGTTCGGACGCCATCTTGGAAGGGGCAACTGCGGCAGCATGCAATGGACACAGATGACGTCAGCATTTAAGCGCCGAGACACACAAGGACCCGAGAGGTGGCCGCGCATTGCCGGACCGGCTTTTGCGCTTCTAAAAGAAATAAAATAATAGAGAAAGTAGCGGAGGGGATAGCGGAAAGGGCAACGGGAGGGGTAGTGGAAGGGGTAGCAGGTTGGGGTAGCGGAGACAGGAGGAAGGGGTGGAGAACGGCAGAGGTAGGCAAATAATAGAAAAAGAAGTAGGTTATAGGGGGCAGTACAGTAGACGGGGTTTAAGAAGGGGAAGGTAGGTTAGGAGGATGAAAGAGATTAGGAGGCAAGGGGATAAAGGAGAGGTGAAGGAAAGAAGGCTAGGAGAAGGAGGTGGTGAAGGGAGGTAGCAGCAGAAGCACGGAAGGGGGAAGTTATGATAAAGGGACACATAGAAGGATCAACCAGGTAGTCAGAAGGGCAAAGCAGGTGATGAGAAAGCAGGACGGGAAGAGATAGAATAAATAAAATATAAAGATAAAAAATATATATAATTAAAAGAAGTATTGCTGAGGAAGGTCCAGGATTCGAGAGTCGATGGTTCAAGAACTATAAGAGGGGATCAATAAGTTCTCATATGGTTTAAGTTTTAAAGTTAAGTTGTAGAGCGGGACGGGGGTAGGGCAAAGCCCTGCTCTTACGTCCGTGTGGGCCGTGCGTTAGGTACAGGAAGGGAGATCCTTTGTTAACCTAACGAAGTCCTTTGAGCCTGAACAACTGGAGACTTTCCACGAAGGCTGCACTAGCACTGCAGATCAAGATGGAGCTCAAAGGCGGCAGTCTCGGAGCAGGAGGAGGAAAGGAGAAGCACCGAGAAATGTCAATAAATGTTAAATGTGGTCTTGTGTCAATGTTCCCCCAGGTTCCCCCTTTTGTGTGTTCCCCACCTTTTGTTTCCTCAGGAGGGTGGATCGGATGGAGAAAGAAGAGTGGAGGCGATGAGGTGAATTGGCATGCGAGGCCAATAAGAAAACGACAGATCAAACAGCGGAAACCCACAAATGAGTAAGGAAATAATCTTTATATCGCACAATGTTAAGGGTTTTAATAGCCCAGCTAAGAGAAGGGTTGCATTCAGGGACTATAAACGAAAGAGAGCAGAGATATTGTTCCTACAAGAAACACATTTCTCTAGGAATAACCAGCCGAACTTTCTAGATAAAGATTTCCGGACGAGCTTCCGATCCACGGCACAAGTCAAAAAGAGAGGGGTAGCCATTTTAATTCACAATAAAATACCATTTATTTCAGACAAGACATACGCAGACAGAGAGGGACGGTAC
This sequence comes from Ascaphus truei, assembly GCF_040206685.1. Taxonomy (NCBI): domain Eukaryota; kingdom Metazoa; phylum Chordata; class Amphibia; order Anura; family Ascaphidae; genus Ascaphus; species Ascaphus truei. The sequence goes on along the minus strand of NC_134486.1, from coordinate 207,028,104 downwards.
ATAATAGTGACCGGAACCATTCAAGCCCACTCCATCACGCTAGCGACAGTATATGCCCCATGCGAATCTTCCAGCGACTTCTTCATAGGGTTCTTCTCTAAGTTACACAAAGTAGCGATAGGTAATATCATTCTAGCAGGAGACTTGAACCGAGCGCTTAACAGCAATTTGGACAGATGCTCTACCACTAACAAAGCACATAGACAGGACGTACTAACCATATCAAATGGGATGAGACAGTGTCAACTCCTAGATATCTGGAGGGAACAACACCAGGGAATAAAAGAATACACGTTCTACTCTAATCCACACAACAGTTACAGTAGGATAGATTACTTCCTTGTGTCTAATAGAATCGTCCCTGGGATTTCTAGGTCAGAGATACATGATATTTCATGGTCTGACCATGCATCAATAGAGCTGCGATGCAATTTAATTCTCCTAGACAGACCCAGAGCGAATTGGAAACTAAATGAGATCCTGTTAAAAATCCCGGCTGTAGAAAAAGAGGTAGGGGACAAAATTAAAGAATACTTTATGGAGAATGAGGGGAGTGTGTCCACACACTCCATGCTGTGGGAGGCCCATAAGGCAACCCTCAGGGGGGTATTAATGAATTTGGTCGCCAAAAGGAGAAGGGAAAGAGAAAAAAAGATAAGAGAATTAGAAAAACAATTAGCCGATTTTGCAGCCGATCATAAAGCAAACAAGCAAGATCATATTCTAAACTAGATACTAAAACAAAGCTCAATCTCCTGCTCTCCTCCCACGCAGAGAAGGAAATGACCTGGTCTAAGCGCAAATTTTATGAAAAAGCTAACAAGCCAGATACCCTACTTGCCAATAAGCTAAAAAATAAGCTTCCAAAGTCCCACATTCACGCAATACGAACCCAGAGTGGGGAACTGACATCCATTCCTGGGAAAATAGTAGAAGAATTTAAAACCTACTATGAAACACTATATAATGGAGATAAAGTCACCCACTCTCGCAAAACACAAGAGTTGTTACAAACTTTTTTGAAAGAGGCAAAATTACCCACACTGAGCAGGGATGAGAGAGAGGCGCTACAAGCGGACTTCACGTTAGAAGAGCTGTCAGAGGTAATTAAAAACCTCAAACCAGCTAAAGCCCCAGGGCCAGACGGTTTCTCGAACCTGTATTACAAAAAATATCTGAAATTACTAGCCCCTCACATGCTTCGAGTATTTAACGAGATTTTAGCGGGGGCTTCCTTCCCAACTCAAATGCTACAAGCCGCAATATCAGTGATCCACAAACCTGGAAAGGACCCGGCAGACTGTAAGAGCTACCGGCCTATATCTCTGATTAATTCTGACACTAAAATTTACTCCAAACTCATAGCTAACAGAGTGGGTAGCGTCCTTCCCGGGTTGATTCATGCGGATCAAGTAGGGTTTATAGGAGGAAGGCAGGCGGCAGACAACACCAGGAGAATAATAGACTTGATTGATCTGGCCAAGCAGAAAAATACTCACTCCATGGTGCTAAGTCTGGACGCAGAAAAAGCCTTTGACAGAATAGACTGGCCCTACCTAACAGCGACGCTTAGGGAATTTGGTTTTGAAGGACGCCTCTTAAAAGCCATTATGGCTCTATACGAGAGCCCAACGGCCCAGGTGAGACATCAGGGATACCCTTCCGAGCAATTTAACATTAAAAGTGGAACTAGACAGGGGTGCCCGTTGTCCCCGCTGTTGTTCGCTCTGTGTGTTGAGCCCCTGGCAGCCCACATCAGACTTAGTCCAGATATTGCAGGAATTTCGATCGATGACCAAACACACAAAATAGCCTAGTACGGTGATGACGTCATTTTGACGTTGTCAAAACCTCTCACTTCCCTGCCCAATGTATTTGAGGTATTAAGTAAATTCAACAAAATTTCGGGGTTTAAAATCAATCAGGCCAAATCAGAAGCCCTCAACATAAACCTACCCAAAGAGGTAGAGAAATTGATAGAAATAAACTTTAATTTTAAGTGGCAACCCTCCGCAATCAAATATTTAGGGGTATACTGTATATTACACGGGACTACAAAACAATATACAAAGCCAATTTTCCCAGGTTAATTAAGACGTTGAAAGAGGATCTCCGCACCTGGATGAAAGGTAGGATTGGGAGGATTCATAGCGTGAAAATGAACCTCCTCCCGAGGATGTTATATCTTTTCCAAAGTCTACCGATACCCTTAGTAACAGCAGACATCCTCTCTCTACAGTCCCAAATTATGAAATTCATTTGGAATAAGAGAAACCCAAGAATTGCAAAGGGAATCTTAAAGAGACCCACCGGTAAAGGAGGACTAGCGGTACCTTGCTTGATGGCTTACTATAAAGCGGCCCAACTTAGTCAAATTACGCAGTGGCACATGGACACACAACTAAGGAGATGGGTTGAATTAGAGAAACTGTGCTGTGCACCTATTGATATACATAATGCGATCTGGATACCCAAAAAAGGACTAAACAAGATGGGCACGCCACTTCAGACCATAGTCAATTCATTAAAGGTATGGGAGGCCACCAAATTCAGATGTAATCTCACCTCTAAGGACTCACTGATGACACCACTTATCGGCAACCCAGACTTCGCTCCAGGCCTGAATAGAACTAATTTGTTAGCTTGGGAACAGTCAGGCATTACACGACTTAAGGATTTGGAGGGTAACAAATATATACAAACCTTTGATCAACTTACAGCCGCAAAGGCGATATCAAATAAGGAATTTTTTAGATACCTCCAGATCAGAGACTTTTATAACAAAACCCCAATTAGACCTATAAGAACTAATTTCGAGCAGCTGTGATCTAGGGCTACGGACACAAGGGGACTAACTTCTAGAATGTACAGGGAAGTGATCAGTCCCAAAACCCACAATGACCACCGACTCACGTACATTAGACAGTGGGAAGCAGACTTAGGAGAGACATTAGAGGACGAGGAGTGGGACAAGATCATACAGGGAGCGGCGAAAAGCTCTATCTGCACCACATTAAAGGAGAACGCGTATAAAGTCCTTATGCGCTGGTACTATACCCCGTTAAGGTTGGCTAAATTCATCAGAGGCCACTCCCCGCTCTGCCCAAAGCAGTGTGGGGAGGTGGCGGACCTGCGACACATGCTGTGGTCTTGTAATAGGGTAGTCCCGATTTGGGAGCAAATTCGAGATTGGCTACAGCGGATTCTCGGTTTGGAGATCCCCCTGGACCTGTGGCTGTTCCTACTGGGCAGACGGATCCAGGGTATATCAAATGCGACGCATAAATTGATCGTGCATTTGGCAACCGCCACTAGGTGCGAGATCGCAGCATTATGGAAGCAGCAGGAAGTACCAATCATCCCCACAATTAGAAATCGGATTTGGCATGTCTGCCGGATGGAACAATTAACAAGTTTAGTTAATGACACCGGCGAAAACGTTCTAAAAGTCTGGTCGCCATGGTTGGACCAGACAGAAATCCCAGGGGTAAGTACTACAACAATATTTCAATAATAGCAACAAATGCGTTCTCCTTTGAAGGTAGCAAGACAGGACCATACATAGTGACGGACAGATAGGCGGACAGAAGACAAAGGTCCCACCCGCAATAAGGGGAGGGACAGGCCAGGCCCAAGCTAAAATCCCCTTGTAAAAAGTAAAAAAAAAAAAAAGGGGAAGGAAATTAAACAAAATAAAATCCCCCGGAATGCGACTCTACAAGAACCCAAGTCGGAGCCGGACCTCCTCAGCGATCGCCAACCCACCCAGCAGAATGACCCCCCAAGCCCTCCTACCCCCCTCGCCCTCCTCCCCCCTCCCCCACAGCCCTGTGTCAGTGGGCTCAGAGTCAGAGCCGGAGGGGGAAGGTGAGGAAATCTCTGAGCAAGGCATGGGACCGGTACGGCAATGTGATTTTATGAGACTATATAATGACCTGCGGTCCATGCTACAAACAGAGATGAGGGATCTCAAAAAAGAAGTCTCTGGCCTAGGAGAAAGGACAGGGGTCCTCGAGACGAAGATGGATCAGTCCATCAAGGCCATTAAAAAGCAGGACAAAAGGTCCGGGGACCTACAAGCGCAAATCAATGAAATCCGCGATAGACAGGAGGACGCGGAGAACCGCGATCGAAGGAATAATTTAAGGATCAGAGGAGTGCCAGAGAAAGTCCTGGACTGCGATGAATTCATCCTGCGGTGGATGGAGTCAATACTGCCCGAGTCTCAGCAAAGCCAACTAGCTATGGACCGCTGTCATCGGGCACTAAGGGCCAAACCGCTGCAAAATGAGCAGCCAAGAGACATTGTAGTGCGGATGCACTATTACAGAACAAAGGAGGCTGTGCTCCAGAAAACAAGGCCACTACCGGTATTGGAGTTTGAAGGGGCACGGCTACTCATATTCCAAGACCTCTCCCCAGTGACATTGGCGAGGAGGAGAAGCCTAGGCCTATTAACTAAAATCTTGAGAGAAAATGTGGTGAGGTACCGCTGGGCCTTTCCCTTCGGCCTGACAGTGACAAAAGGTGGCAAATCCATAACAGTCAGGGAGCCAGAAGAGGGTCCAGCCTTGCTTCACAAGCTGGGGCTCGGGGAGGCCCCCGGGCACACGAGCCACCAAGAACCGGCCCTGGACCCAGTATGGTCACAAAGCCCCAAAGCACCAAGAGCAAGAAGAGATAACTGAAGACCATAAAAAATAATAAACAGAAAAAAAAAAAAATACGAAGTTAAAAAGTTACTCGGTTCTAAAATATAAAAAATGTCCCCAGCAGTCACAGACGGCGTGCAATCTATTAGCCCGTTTTAAGGCAGTAATTGCTTGTCACCAAAGACTCATCCATCGAGACCTACAAAAGAAAGAAATAAAAGTACCTGAAATCGCTGGACCTCAAAGGGGAGAAAGCATGGTCTTCAAAGATGGCGGTGGTAATGGACGCACAGCAAGTTCCACGCTGAACCGCAGGAGCAGGAAGGTAATGGACGGCGGGAACCTGGAGAGAGCGCGAACACCTCCGTCCGGGCAAACACTGGAATCCAAAATGGCGGCGGTGCGGACAGACGTCACCATATCAAGCCGGAAGTTCGGACGCCATCTTGGAAGGGGCAACTGCGGCAGCATGCAATGGACACAGATGACGTCAGCATTTAAGCGCCGAGACACACAAGGACCCGAGAGGTGGCCGCGCATTGCCGGACCGGCTTTTGCGCTTCTAAAAGAAATAAAATAATAGAGAAAGTAGCGGAGGGGATAGCGGAAAGGGCAACGGGAGGGGTAGTGGAAGGGGTAGCAGGTTGGGGTAGCGGAGACAGGAGGAAGGGGTGGAGAACGGCAGAGGTAGGCAAATAATAGAAAAAGAAGTAGGTTATAGGGGGCAGTACAGTAGACGGGGTTTAAGAAGGGGAAGGTAGGTTAGGAGGATGAAAGAGATTAGGAGGCAAGGGGATAAAGGAGAGGTGAAGGAAAGAAGGCTAGGAGAAGGAGGTGGTGAAGGGAGGTAGCAGCAGAAGCACGGAAGGGGGAAGTTATGATAAAGGGACACATAGAAGGATCAAGCAGGTAGTCAGAAGGGCAAAGCAGATGATGAGAAAGCAGGACGGGAAGAGATAGAATAAATAAAATATAAAGATAAAAAATATATATAATTAAAAGAAGTATTGCTGAGGAAGGTCCAGGATTCGAGAGTCGATGGTTCAAGAACTATAAGAGGGGATCAATAAGTTCTCATATGGTTTAAGTTTTAAAGTTAAGTTGTAGAGCGGGACGGGGGTAGGGCAAAGCCCTGCTCTTACGTCCGTGTGGGCCGTGCGTTAGGTACAGGAAGGGAGATCCTTCGTTAACCTAACGAAGTCCTTTGAGCCTGAACAACTGGAGACTTTCCACGAAGGCTGCACTAGCACTGCAGATCAAGATGGAGCTCAAAGGCGGCAGTCTCGGAGCAGGAGGAGGAAAGGAGAAGCACCGAGAAATGTCAATAAATGTTAAATGTGGTCTTGTGTCAATGTTCCCCCAGGTTCCCCCTTTTGTGTGTTCCCCACCTTTTGTTTCCTCAGGAGGGTGGATCGGATGGAGAAAGAAGAGTGGAGGCGATGAGGTGAATTGGCATGCGAGGCCAATAAGAAAACGACAGATCAAACAGCGGAAACCCACAAATGAGTAAGGAAATAATCTTTATATCGCACAATGTTAAGGGTTTTAATAGCCCAGCTAAGAGAAGGGTTGCATTCAGGGACTATAAACGAAAGAGAGCAGAGATATTGTTCCTACAAGAAACACATTTCTCTAGGAATAACCAGCCGAACTTTCTAGATAAAGATTTCCGGACGAGCTTCCGATCCACGGCACAAGTCAAAAAGAGAGGGGTAGCCATTTTAATTCACAATAAAATACCATTTATTTCAGACAAGACATACGCAGACAGAGAGGGACGGTACATAATAGTGACCGGAACCATTCAAGCCCACCCCATCACGCTAGCGACAGTATATGCCCCATGCGAATCTTCCAGCGACTTCTTCATAGGGTTCTTCTCTAAGTTACACAAAGTAGCGATAGGTAATATCATTCTAGCAGGAGACTTGAACCGAGCGCTTAACAGCAATTTGGACAGATGCTCTACCACTAACAAAGCACATAGACAGGACGTACTAACCATATCAAATGGGATGAGACAGTGTCAACTCCTAGATATCTGGAGGGAACAACACCAGGGAATAAAAGAATACACGTTCTACTCTAATCCACACAACAGTTACAGTAGGATAGATTACTTCCTTGTGTCTAATAGAATCGTCCCTGGGATTTCTAGGTCAGAGATACATGATATTTCATGGTCTGACCATGCATCAATAGAGCTGCGATGCAATTTAATTCTCCTAGACAGACCCAGAGCGAATTGGAAACTAAATGAGATCCTGTTAAAAATCCCGGCTGTAGAAAAAGAGGTAGGGGACAAAATTAAAGAATACTTTATGGAGAATGAGGGGAGTGTGTCCACACACTCCATGCTGTGGGAGGCCCATAAGGCAACCCTCAGGGGGGTATTAATGAATTTGGTCGCCAAAAGGAGAAGGGAAAGAGAAAAAAAGATAAGAGAATTAGAAAAACAATTAGCCGATTTTGCAGCCGATCATAAAGCAAACAAGCAAGATCATATTCTAAACTAGATACTAAAACAAAGCTCAATCTCCTGCTCTCCTCCCACGCAGAGAAGGAAATGACCTGGTCTAAGCGCAAATTTTATGAAAAAGCTAACAAGCCAGATACCCTACTTGCCAATAAGCTAAAAAATAAGCTTCCAAAGTCCCACATTCACGCAATACGAACCCAGAGTGGGGAACTGACATCCATTCCTGGGAAAATAGTAGAAGAATTTAAAACCTACTATGAAACACTATATAATGGAGATAAGGTCACCCACTCTCGCAAAACACAAGAGTTGTTACAAACTTTTTTGAAAGAGGCAAAATTACCCACACTGAGCAGGGATGAGAGAGAGGCGCTACAAGCGGACTTCACGTTAGAAGAGCTGTCAGAGGTAATTAAAAACCTCAAACCAGCTAAAGCCCCAGGGCCAGACGGTTTCTCGAACCTGTATTACAAAAAATATCTGAAATTACTAGCCCCTCACATGCTTCGAGTATTTAACGAGATTTTAGCGGGGGCTTCCTTCCCAACTCAAATGCTACAAGCCGCAATATCAGTGATCCACAAACCTGGAAAGGACCCGGCAGACTGTAAGAGCTACCGGCCTATATCTCTGATTAATTCTGACACTAAAATTTACTCCAAACTCATAGCTAACAGAGTGGGTAGCGTCCTTCCCGGGTTGATTCATGCGGATCAAGTAGGGTTTATAGGAGGAAGGCAGGCGGCAGACAACACCAGGAGAATAATAGACTTGATTGATCTGGCCAAGCAGAAAAATACTCACTCCATGGTGCTAAGTCTGGACGCAGAAAAAGCCTTTGACAGAATAGACTGGCCCTACCTAACAGCGACGCTTAGGGAATTTGGTTTTGAAGGACGCCTCTTAAAAGCCATTATGGCTCTATACGAGAGCCCAACGGCCCAGGTGAGACATCAGGGATACCCTTCCGAGCAATTTAACATTAAAAGTGGAACTAGACAGGGGTGCCCGTTGTCCCCGCTGTTGTTCGCTCTGTGTGTTGAGCCCCTGGCAGCCCACATCAGACTTAGTCCAGATATTGCAGGAATTTCGATCGATGACCAAACACACAAAATAGCCTAGTACGGTGATGACGTCATTTTGACGTTGTCAAAACCTCTCACTTCCCTGCCCAATGTATTTGAGGTATTAAGTAAATTCAACAAAATTTCGGGGTTTAAAATCAATCAGGCCAAATCAGAAGCCCTCAACATAAACCTACCCAAAGAGGTAGAGAAATTGATAGAAATAAACTTTAATTTTAAGTGGCAACCCTCCGCAATCAAATATTTAGGGGTATACTGTATATTACACGGGACTACAAAACAATATACAAAGCCAATTTTCCCAGGTTAATTAAGACGTTGAAAGAGGATCTCCGTACCTGGATGAAAGGTAGGATTGGGAGGATTCATAGCGTGGAAATGAACCTCCTCCCGAGGATGTTATATCTTTTCCAAAGTCTACCGATACCCTTAGTAACAGCAGACATCCTCTCTCTACAGTCCCAAATTATGAAATTCATTTGGAATAAGAGAAACCCAAGAATTGCAAAGGGAATCTTAAAGAGACCCACCGGTAAAGGAGGACTAGCGGTACCTTGCTTGATGGCTTACTATAAAGCGGCCCAACTTAGTCAAATTACGCAGTGGCACATGGACACACAACTAAGGAGATGGGTTGAATTAGAGAAACTGTGCTGTGCACCTATTGATATACATAATGCGATCTGGATACCCAAAAAAGGACTAAACAAGATGGGCACGCCACTTCAGACCATAGTCAATTCATTAAAGGTATGGGAGGCCACCAAATTCAGATGTAATCTCACCTCTAAGGACTCACTGATGACACCACTTATCGGCAACCCAGACTTCGCTCCAGGCCTGAATAGAACTAATTTGTTAGCTTGGGAACAGTCAGGCATTACACGACTTAAGGATTTGGAGGGTAACAAATATATACAAACCTTTGATCAACTTACAGCCGCAAAGGCGATATCAAATAAGGAATTTTTTAGATACCTCCAGATCAGAGACTTTTATAACAAAACCCCAATTAGACCTATAAGAACTAATTTCGAGCAGCTGTGTTCTAGGGCTACGGACACAAGGGGACTAACTTCTAGAATGTACAGGGAAGTGATCAGTCCCAAAACCCACAATGACCACCGACTCACGTACATTAGACAGTGGGAAGCAGACTTAGGAGAGACATTAGAGGACGAGGAGTGGGACAAGATCATACAGGGAGCGGCGAAAAGCTCTATCTGCACCACATTAAAGGAGAACGCGTATAAAGTCCTTATGCGCTGGTACTATACCCCGTTAAGGTTGGCTAAATTCATCAGAGGCCACTCCCCGCTCTGCCCAAAGCAGTGTGGGGAGGTGGCGGACCTGCGACACATGCTGTGGTCTTGTAATAGGGTAGTCCCGATTTGAGAGCAAATTCGAGATTGGCTACAGCGGATTCTCGGTTTGGAGATCCCCCTGGACCTGTGGCTGTTCCTACTGGGCAGACGGATCCAGGGTATATCAAATGCGACGCATAAATTGATCGTGCATTTGGCAACCGCCACTAGGTGCGAGATCGCAGCATTATGGAAGCAGCAGGAAGTACCAATCATCCCCACAATTAGAAATCGGATTTGGCATGTCTGCCGGATGGAACAATTAACAAGTTTAGTTAATGACACCGGCGAAAACGTTCTAAAAGTCTGGTCGCCATGGTTGGACCAGACAGAAATCCCAGGGGTAAGTACTACAACAATATTTCAATAATAGCAACAAATGCGTTCTCCTTTGAAGGTAGCAAGACAGGACCATACATAGTGACGGACAGATAGGCGGACAGAAGACAAAGGTCCCACCCGCAATAAGGGGAGGGACAGGCCAGGCCCAAGCTAAAATCCCCTTGTAAAAAGTAAAAAAAAAAAAAAGGGGAAGGAAATTAAACAAAATAAAATCCCCCGGAATGCGACTCTACAAGAACCCAAGTCGGAGCCGGACCTCCTCAGCGATCGCCAACCCACCCAGCAGAATGACCCCCCAAGCCCTCCTACCCCCCTCGCCCTCCTCCCCCCTCCCCCACAGCCCTGTGTCAGGTACGTGTGGTGTGTCATGTCCGGTGTGTTAAGTAACCCCCAATGTTCGTCAGGTTCTATGTGGTATTCTATGTTTTATCGGAAAAAAAAAAAGAATTGATGTAACCCACAATGGGCTGTGATACAATGTATGTTTATAAACATCAATAAAAATTGAAGTTGAAAAAAAAAAAAATGAAAAATATAAAAAATGTATGTTGGCAACAAAAACAATAAAAAAAGAAAAAATACCTATAAAAAATGTGTGTAAGTCTCTTTTCTATTGTTGAAAAAAATAAAATCAATACAAATGATGTCCATACAAATCCTTAAAAATGAAATTGAAGTCCTGGGCAGCTTATTTCTTGGGCTCACCAACCTCCCAACGATACCTAAGAAACAAAGAAGAAAGAAAAAGCGCCCGATCCTTGTGTAGATTCAGATTTAAAAGGTTTTAATTTTCATAAACAGACGATTGCCAACTCACACTTTGTCAGTTTAAAATAAGCAATTTATGGGACAAGCCCATGCACCACGCTGACGTCCAAGTTTCAGAAGTCTTCCATCTGCATGCAAATATAGCTGCTGTGAATCAGCTCTGCTGTGGGATATGCTGCCGGTACAACCTTTCTCCTTCACCTCTGCAGGGATAGTAGGTGTTTCTGGCTGTATTCAATCTTCCACCGATCGAGTAGCAGGATGCAGGAACTGACGTCTGTGCTCTGGAGCTTGAACAGCTTGGCCACCGTAGTTTCCTGTACCACGTGACCCTACGCGTTTCATCCGTCTCAGCGGATTTCATCAGGGGATAACCACTGGTAGAGGTGACTGAATATTTATACTAATGCGATCCAATAAAATATGTAAATGTCAGTCAACCTAAATCAATTACATTTAAATAGAGAACATCTGTGCTAGGTATTCTGGCCTAATAGCAGAGTATATACAAGGACATAATATATATAATTAGATGATAACATAAATTTGTATAAATGACAAGTAGACATAAAATATACAAAGCCATAATATAAAATAAACAAATATTATAAACGACATATATATTATCAAAAGCATAAATTTTACCTATAAATTGGTTTGTTTTGCTATAACTTTACTACAAATTTATACAATGAATTAGATAAATTAATTAATAAAATCATACCATATTATATATAGAAAAAAGGCTTAGTTAGTATTAAAATACATTGTAAAAGCATTAATTATCTATTAAAAGATGGCAATGGAAAGGATGAATCTTGATGGTTAGTATTCTAAACTTTTTACCTAGATGAAATAATGGATAGAGATATCATTAATAGAAATTGTGTATGTAAATTAATTAGATAGAATAATTGATTTTATTACTTATAACCAGTCGTCAATTGCAAATATCATGATAGTAGAGAAAGAATCAGATTGGCTCAAATTGAGCATATTGGATCAAAACCAAATGGTTAGGGATATAGAGAGAGAACTAGATAAGAATCTATCCCAGAGAGATGGATAAGTTACTATAACCGGTTAGATTCTGAACCCCCAAACAACGAGAGAGAATGAAAGAAGGAGGAGGGAGAGCACGAGCAAATCAGCATGAGATCTAAACTGGAGATATACTGTAATATCAAGAAGCCAGCAATCAAATGGAGGTGTTCAGTTACTTACTGATTTGTGTTGATGCCATAATAAAATATATATATATATATATATATATATATATATATATATATATATATACATATATATATATATAATTTGTGTTTGTGTGATAATAAAGTATATTTGTGATGTCTATTGAATATAAATTCTAAAATTGAGTGTAAATGAAAATCTGTGTACAATTTTATAAGTGATTGGTAAACTTATATATTTATTCATTCACAATGTGTATAGGAATGTGAATCTGACTAAGGGTGCTATTCAAGATACACCATCTGGGAGAAACAGAGGGAACATGTATAAAATGTTCAACCCAGACCTCTGAATACACCCAAAACTGGTATAATCTGAAAATGGTGTTATACAATAGTGCTTGTGTCGATGCAATCATTGAGACCACCTGGACTTAGGGTGTCTAACATGTATATCCAGTATGTCTCACGTAAATTTGATCTCTTAAGCCTATCTCCACTTAACAAAGTGGAGGGTATCATTTCTAACCCCATCACCAAAATAGAAGATGGATCTTTATTATGTATTTCTAAAAAATGTTTTGATAAATTGTGGGTCGTGATACCATGAATAATATTGCGTCTGTGTTCTAAAAAACGCGTGCTTAGTGTACGTGTAGTTCTACCCACATACTGATAGCCACATGGGCATATGATCATGTATATGACAAATGTGGATAGACAATTGATTTGACCTTTTATTACATGTGTAGTTTTATTATGATATGATGTGACCGTATCCTCTTTATATATATATATGTTTGCAAGTTAAACATCTACTTCGACCACATGATGAATTGCCACTTTTTTGTATCCTTTTTATTTGAGGAACTGAATTTGGTTTCAAACGACTAGGTGCCAATAAAGTTTTTATATTCCTGGCTTTCCTATAAATAATTGGAATTTTAGATGGTAATTTTAAACCAATAATAGGATCTCTTCACATGATGTTCCAATGTTTGTTTAGGATAGAACTAATATTTTTTGCTGCATTATTAAATGTAGTAATAAACAAAGGAGATTTTGTTGGTATAACTACTTTTTTCTCAATAGTTGTTATTTCTTTTTGATAATTCTTTTTGGATTTATTGAGTAAAGCTATACGATGCAGGGCACCAACCTGTTTAAATGTCTACAGAATGACATGAATGTCGTAACCTTTAGATATAAATTTCTTGACTAACAATTCCCCCTGAACCAAAAAATCAGAGTCAAGAGAACAATTTCTCCTGACTCTGAGAAATTGGCCCCTGGGGATATTGTCAAGCCATTTTTTGTAATGGTTACTCCTATTAGAAATTAGTGAGGACTGTATGATTATCAGCAAAACACATTTTAAAACAGTGGCAACCAATGGTTACCTGCATAATAGGAGTAACCATTATTAATAATGGTGATAATGGTGAAAGACAGGGTTGCAGACCTGTCTAAGACATGCAAATGAACATACAGGAATATTTACAGTTGCTATATGCTTTACTGTGGAGGGTTTTTGTCACTTTTTTTTACCCACCATAACCTTAATAAGTGTGGTATATATATACAGTATATATATAATATTTGGGCACGATGAAGCCACTGTACAAATGAATGGGTGAAGGGTGGGTGTAGTTGCCTGGGGAGAGTGTTAGGCCTTGTGGGTGAGTATTGGGGCAGGGTGGGTTAACCCCTTAATTACTATAGCTGTTATTAACCGCTAAGGTGATTAAGGAGTTAGGGGACATTAGAATGTATTTGCTATGTATTTCTCTGGCACCGGAGGACAGGGACCTGCTGTATCCTGATGAGGATACCCTTCATATTGCTGTGCTAAGTAGAATTGTATTTATTTACTTTATTTATGCTGGTTTATGTGTTTAATAATAGGCAAATAATCTATTATCTATATCTGGATAATGGTTATTTTGACCATTACTGTGCTGCATGTGTTTGGTGGTGGGGAGGGGGGGGGGGGAGGAGTGGGGGGTATTGATTAATTTAAATGTAGGCCATGTTTTTTTTTTACATACAGGATTGGTACCTTAGGTCTGCGAGGACCTATGGAGACCACCTGAGGGCCCACGGGTACCACCTGCGGGGAAGAACCGGGGTCCCCATAGCTGTGGGGGCCCACGGACCCGCAAGGACCACCTGAGGGCCCCAGACTCCCGTTGGAACTACCCGAGGGCCCCCAGACACTTGTGGGGATGACCCAGGGACCCCCAGACACTCGCAGGCCCACCCGTGGACCCCATTGTGGCCCACGGTGATCCGTGGGGACCAAGGCGCCTAGCGGGGACCACCCTGAGACCCCCAGACACCTGTGGGCACCGCCCTCTGGTGCACTGTGGGGCCTGCGGACACCCGTCAGGACCACCGGGGACTACCATAGGCCTGGTGTATTAAGCCTGTATGTAAAATAATTAATCATGTTTTTTTTTTTTTTTATAACAAGTTTTTATTGGTCCCATACACAGATGTCAAGATACATTGCTTCCAGACAATATATAAACACCTTAGTCTGTACATGAGGCCATTTTCCAATCATATTGTGACGGTAACATAATAAAAACATTGAGTGTTAACAAATAAAAAGGGTAAATGACACATTGGGGATGACAGGGGGGTAAGGCTGGGTAGGGGAGGCCGCCTTAACTTCCGCGATGCTTGTAGGTGAACATCAGGCTCACCCGGTTCAAGCGGCGTAGATGAGAGATCCTCTTGGTTCCCGCTGCGTAACTAATTTCCATGTTTCTGGGCCCATTTCTGTCTGTGTAGTTCAACACCATCAAAGGAGAACACACTTATACCTATCAGAGCCAAATTGTGGCCCTCTCTACCTCAGGGATGTCTGTCTGTGCCAACCATGGCGACCAGACTTTTAGAAAATTTGCGCCAGTATCATTAACTAAACTCATCAATTTTTCCATCTGCCATATATACCAAATCTTGTGCTGAATCTTTGTAATTGAAGGAATTGTGTTCTGTTTCCATATTGCTGCGATCTCCCCTCTCACCGCTATAGCAAAGTGCGCTATAAGTTTGTTCATGCTTTTGGATAGACCCTCCACTGGTCTGTTCAGTAAGAATAGCCAGGGGTCTAGCGGAATTTGGATGCCAAGGATCCTTATAAGCCAATCTCATATATCGTTCCAAATCTGGGCTACGTGGGGACATGACCACAGCATATGTAACAAGTCTGCCTGCTCTCCGCATTGCTTGGGGCACAATGTGGAGTAACCTGGCAGGAATTTAGATCGTTTTAGCGGGGTGAGGTACCACCTCATTAGAATTGCCAAAACTCTGTCTTGCGCTTCTGTGTGAACAGCAATGTCACCATAGGTGTCTCAGTCAATGGAGCTGTGTGGGAGGGAGCTTAGCGTGGCCACAGTGTTGACCGGTGCAGGGGGATGTATAATCCTTACCTCAGCTGCATCTCCGGTCTGGGACCCGCTCACCTCCTCTGCTCCTGCGTGCTGCCGTCTAGGATAGCCAGGATAGAAGAGAAACTTTGGCGCCACTGCGCATGACTGAATCAATGAGACTCCCGGATGATCTTCAACCAACTTTATTGACACCACACACAAGGGCTACACCGCGATCTCCCCCTCTACGCGTTTCACCCTCTAGGATAGGGCTTCCAAGACGAAGCCCTATCCTAGAGGGTGAAACGCATAGAGGGGGAGATCGCGGTGTAGCCCTTGTGTGTGGTGTCAATAAAGTTGGTTGAAGATCATCCGGGAGTCTCATTGATTCAGTCATGCGCAGTGGCACCGAAGTTTCTCTTCTATACCACCTCATTAGAACCTTATATGCGTTCTCCTTTAATGTCGTGCATATGGAATTCTTTGCCGTGGCTCCCACTATTTTTGACCAGGTCTCTGTGTCTAGAGTCTCTCCGAGATCCGTTTCCCACTGTATCATGTATTGTAATTTTTTCGTAACCTCGGGGCCAGAACCGATCACTTCCCTGTACATCTGTGATGTAAGTCCCTTAGAGTTTGTCCCATTCCGACAGAGCTTTTAAAAATTGGTCAAATTTAACTTTGGATTTACCTTCTGATAGAACGATCTATTCTGGAGATACTTATAGAAGTCCGTTTGGGGTATAGATTTATCAGCTCTAATTTGTTCAAATGTTTGGATGCCCCTATGACCCTCCAGATCTTTTAGTCTGCCAATTCCTTTCTGTTTCCAGTTAGAAAAATCAGCGCTATTTAAACCCGGAGCAAACAACGGGCTGCCCCAAAGTGGGGTCATCAGCGAATTCGTGGATGTCAGTGAGCACCTGAATTTTATTGCATCCCAGATGGAGAAAGAATTCGCTACTGAGGAGTGCGGCACTGTGGCATTCCTTCTTGCCCTTTTGGGAAGCCAAATTAGGTTGCTTAATTCCAATGGGGAACAAGCCTCTTTTTCCAATGCAACCCATCTTTTCAAATGTGGGTCAGAGTGCCATTGGACAATTTGACATAACAAGCAAGGTACCGCTTTACCAGCAAGGTACCCATTACCCACCTGTCTCATCAGAATCTGCTTCTTAATTCTGGCCTTCCTACCATTCCAAATAAATTTGGCTATTGCAGACTGAAGCGAGAGGAGGTCCTTCAGTCTGAGCGGCACTGGTAGAGTTTGGAAAAGGTATAGCAGGCGAGGTAGCAGATTCATCTTAATACTATATATTTTACCAATCCATGAGATCCGTTTGTCGGCCCAATTTCCAATGTCCTCTCTTAACGTTTGGATGACTTTTGAGTAATTTGTGCCATACAGGCATACCCCGCATTAACGTACGCAATGGGACCGGAGCATGTATGTAAAGCGAAAATGTACTTAAAGTGAAGCACTGCCTTTTTCCCCACTTATAGATGAATGTACTGTACTTCAATCATCATATACGTGCATAACTGATGTAAATAACACATTTGTAACAGGCTCTATAGTCTCCCCGCTTGCGCACAGCTTCAGTACAGGTAGGGAGCTGGTATTCCTCTTCAGGACATGCTGACAGGCGCATGCGCAAGCTGCCGTTTGCCTATTGGGCGATATGTCCTTACTCGCGAGTGTACTTAAAGGGAGTGTCTTTAAAGCGGAGTATGCCTGTATATACTTTTGTAGTCCCTGGTGATATGAACTCCCAGGTACTTGATATATATTTTTTGCCAATTAAAATTGAAATTGATCTCAATCAGCTTTTCTACCTGCTTAGGAAGGCTGATGTTGAGTGCTTCCAACTTTGCCTGGTTTATTTTGAAACCTGAAATCCTATTGAACCTTCCCAGTAAGTCAAACAGATTAGGTAAAGAAGTGAGGGGTTTTGAGACTGTCAGGAAAACGTCATCCGCCTACAGCGCAACCTTATGCGTCTGATTCCCCAATGTGATGCCCTCTATGTCTTTGCTAGTGCGAATCCGGGCTGCTAGAGACTGCATACATAGTGCAAAGAGAAGGGGGGAAAGCGGGCAGCCCTGTCTCGTACCGGTTTTTATTTTGAAGGGATCCGAAGGGAAACCCTGGTAGGTAACCCCTGCCGATGGCCCCGAATATAATGCAAAAATAGCTTTTTATCAATTTCCCGTCGAACCCAAACGCTCCAAGTGAAGCTTCTAAATAGGGCCAGTCTATCCTGTCAAGTGCCTTTTCGGCATCCAGTCTTAACACCATAACCGGTATTGATCTTGAATTGGCTATCTCTATCAGATCAATGATCCGTCGTGTGTTGTCAGCAGCTTGCCGATCCTTAATAAAACCGACTTGATCTGGGTGTATTAGCCTGGGCAGGATGACACTCAATCTGTTGGCCAGCAATTTTCGCATATATCTTCACATCTGTGTTTATAAGGGAAATTGGCCTTTAGCTCTTGCAGTCCAACGGATCTTTTCCCTGTTTATGGATTAAGGATATAGGCGCTTGGAGCATGTGTTCTGGGAAAGGGGTCCCCGCCAGCACAGCATTTAATATACGGAGGAGATGGGGAGCCAGCTGTTTTTAGTACATTTTTTGTAGTATAGATTCGAGAAACCATCAGGCCCCGGGGCTTTAGAGGGTTTTAGATTCGTAATGACCTCAGATATCTCCTCTAAGGAGAAATCTCTCCCCAACACTTCTCCATCCAATCTGCTCAGCCTGGGAAGGCCTGCACTCTGAAGGAAGTCCTTCATCGCTTTCTTAGTAGGATTATTGTGTGCACTTTATTCCCGTCGTAAAGCTTTTCATAGAACTTTTGAATTCCCCCACTATTGTTTTTGGATTGGTGGAGGTCCCCCCTGATTGCAGTCTAATTGCCTGAAGGTTGAAATTTTGGATTCTCTCTTTTAACAGTCTCACTAGCATGGTATCTGGCTTGTTAGCCTTTTCATAAAATTTTCTTTTTGGCCAGCTCAATGATTTCTCCACCTGGGAGGTTAGAAGGAGGTTCAGTTATATTTGGGTGTCTTTCATTTTTCTAAGGGCTTCTTGGTCCAGGCTCTGTTTATGCTATGAGGAGAGAACTCCCAACCTGGACTGTAGCACAAGGATATTTTTATTTTGCTCTGTTTTCTCCTTGCTGCAATATTAATCAAAAGCCCTCGTAAAGTTGCTTTGTGTGCCTCCCAGAGGGTCAAGGGTGATTCTACACTTTCAAAATTCTCTCTAAAAAACTGATCTATCTCTCCAATCACCGTATTCCATGTTTCTAGGATTTTAATGAGGGACTCATTGAGCTTCCAGTTAGCTCCCGGTTTATCTAGACTAATTTGGGTGCACCGTAGATCTATAGGTGCGTGATCAGACCACGAAATATTGTGGATCCCAGTCTTGGAGATCTGAGGGACCAGTCTACTAGAGACAAAGAAGTGATTGATTCTGCTATATGTGTTGTGGGGGTTAGCGTAGAAAGTATACTTCCTATCTAATGTGTGTAGTTCCCACCAGCTGGTTATCTGTTAAACACTTAGCTAAAGTAGATGACTTTTCTGAGCTCTTTGCCCTCAAGGGGCCTGATCTATCTAGTTGGTCGTTTAATACTGTGTTAAAGTCGCCCCCCATGATTATACCTCCCTTGGCCAGTCTTCCGAGTGTCCGAAAGATCTTGCTAAAAAAGAAGGGGCACTGTTCACACGGTGCATACACTGTGGCCAGGGAGATGGGTTGCTGATTTATGGGACCTACTAGTAACAAGAATCTACTCTCCGAGTCTGTCTCTACTAGGAGTGGGAGTTTATTATTTATTAGGATTGTCACCCCTCTCTTCTTCTCTGTGGCTGAGGACATGTAAATTTGACGGTTATGTTTATCTATAAACCCAGGGTGGCTCCTGACACTAAAGTGCATCTCTTGCATCATGATCACGTCTGCCTTCTTCCGCTTGTATTCTGCTAGAGCCACCCTGTGTTTCTTTGGGCAGTTAAATCCTTTAACATTATGTGATACGACTACTAAGGCCATATTATTATGTTGATTGTCCTACCTGCTTTCATAGTCGCTTCAGAGGATCCCGCTGCTGGGTTGGGGTACCATACCGTGGCGAGTCGGCCTATAAGGGGAAAAGAGGGGGAAAGGGGGAGGGAAGACAAGACACTGGGGGGAAACTTAACTGAGAGGCCAACAGATGTCCATGACATCTCTGTCTCTTGCCTTTGATAACTGGCTAAAGACTGGTGCCCTAACGGTGGGCACCCAGCCGTCCAGGACAGCCTGGAGTTTAGCCTCCCAAAGGACTTTGGTGGGTGGTCGAGCGTGTGCCCAAACACTCATAGTGGGGCGCCGGCGAACGACTGCGGCTGGGACTCCGTCAGCACTTCTGAAAATGTTCACAGCCCTTGTCCAGTTCGTGTGGTATGCCCGTGAACTGAACGTAACAGTTTTGATTCAATGTAACCTCCCATATCTCCACCTTGTATTATCCCAACATTTTCACCTCGCAAACACCTAACCTCCTCCCCACATCATTCATCCTCACCCCATATCCTCAATCTCAGAACATCCTATCTTTTGCATAGCATCAACTTTAACATCTTAACACAATTTAACACTCTTAACCTTATCTAACCTCATATCTCATACTATCCTATGCTCTTAACACCATAACACTATAACATCATACCATCCTCCCAACCTCCTACATCCAAGCATCCTAACTTCATATTTTTATTGCATCTTAACATCATAACCTTATGGCGTCAGCCTGACCACACACCATCCTACCTCACGCTTTCACTGAATCGTACCACCTCCTAACCTCATACATCCTCACAATAGTATGACATCATACATCCCGCCATACTTCACACTCATCATCTTACACATTGAGACATGACAAGCAGCAACCTGAGGATACTTATTCTGTTACAGGCCTTTCTGCTGTGAGATTGAGTTTTTCACGTTCTAAATATGCCTATCCAGGCCTAGCATCTTACTCTAACCTTATCTCTTGCTCTCTGTTATCCCGCTAGCCTTATTCTGTGAACTATGTACATCCAATTTTCTAATTATGTCTTAACCTATTTCTATATCCTTACTCCCATACTTTATTCCCTATTTCTTTATCAGCCTATTTTTCTTATTCCTTTCTATCCAACCTTAACTAATTCTATTTGTAGATACTAGGATACAGCGTTCCCAGTGTACCGTGCTCAGCTGCAGGAAATCTTTAAATGTCCATTTAGAATAATGCCTCTCAATGAGGAAAGCAGGGAAACACCACTCTCTGCAAACATATGTATGAAGGTGTCTCTAATTGTGTCTCCTAAAATGTGGGGGAAACTGTGTTATATTGGTGAGTGTCAGTAAAAAATCTCTGACCTCCCAGTAACACAATATGTAGTAACCCCCTGGAGAAAAGACAGCAGTGAATGAATTACCAAACCGTAATAAACGGATGGATGTACTCACAGTAGAGAGAAGTCCTGTGTAGTGAGTCCCACGGCGTGCATCACGTTGGGAAAAGCAGCAACAAGATATCCTCACGGAAAGAACGGAGCACAGCAATTGCAGCAAGAAGGGGGCTTAGATACCGCTATAAAAATCCTTTATTCCATGGTAGACATCATGGCATGGGATATATTAAAAGTCTCGAACGCGTTTCGGGCCGTCGCCCTTTGTCAACGAGAATATTAAACAGACTGCGGCTGCCGCAGCTGATATAGGAGTTCCCCTGCCTCCAGCTGATTGATGACGTCACCTGCCATTGGCGCGGGATCGTCAAAGTATGATCTGATTGGTCCACACCCTGGACCAATGAGCTCCTTAGGTTGCGAATGTGTCGCTGGTGCCGGGGAGGAAAAGGGGAGTGACACCTACATCAGGCGCGTAGCTACTGCATGTTGAAAGCTCAACATGCACTAATAACAAAGTACAGAGTTAAAAACAATAATATAAACATGTATAAAAGCAATCTTCTATTCTGAAATGGAGAAGATAGAGGGCATGATTATATCCAATATATGGTTATGTACATTATTATATCTAGTATATGGCCATATACAATATTATCCAAAGTCTTTGATGTATATATATACATAGGGCAAAAAACATCTCTGCAGTTATAATTATATAATGAAAAGGTATACCATTTACCAAACAT
This sequence comes from Ascaphus truei, assembly GCF_040206685.1. Taxonomy (NCBI): domain Eukaryota; kingdom Metazoa; phylum Chordata; class Amphibia; order Anura; family Ascaphidae; genus Ascaphus; species Ascaphus truei. The sequence continues at coordinate 207,006,640 of NC_134486.1, read as the reverse complement.
CTGTTTAGACAATCAGGGATGTATATAATTGTTAAGAGTTGAGCCTCTCTTGTGACATGGGTAGACAATTAAACAGTGGTATACAGGTTTCTGTGTCAGAGACATCAAAAATATATATATAAGATTTTAGATATATAGTAGGAGATAGGTAGGGAAGGAGAAAAGCAGGGGAAGGAGGAGGGGGGAGGGGGGGAAGGATAAGTGAGAGTGGGGAGGAAAAGGAGAGGGGGGGGGAGGAGAAGAGAAAAGGGGGGGGTTGGGGGGGGGGGGGGAGGAGAGGGGGAAGGGAAAAGTAGGACAAGGAGGGGGGGGGAGGGGAAAGGAGGGGGGAATAGGGGGGGAGGAAGGAAGGGGGGGGAGAAGGGGAGGGACGAGGAAGGAAAAGGGGGGAAGAAGGGGGGGGGAAAAGAGGGGGGGTAGGGGTGGGGGAGGGGGTAGGGGAAGAGTGGGGAAAAAAGGGGGGGGGGAGGGAAAGAGGGGGGGGGGGGAAGGGAAACGGGAAGGGGGGGGGGGGGGAAAAGGATGAGGTAGAGGGCGAAAAGAACAAGGATATGTACAAACATCAGATAACATTATTTAAGGAAATGTTTGAGTTCCCAGTCGGTATTCATAACCCTTGGGCATCAGAGTCCCAAGGGTATAAATCCAATGCATCTCTCGACAGTTGAGAAGAGATTCTCTATCTCCACCTCTTGGATGTATTGCAATATGTTCAATGGCGCTAAATGTGAGTTGGTCTACTGAACCCATTGAGCATTGATTGAAATGTCTAGCGACTGGGAATTTCTCATCCTTTCTCTTGATGGTTCTAATGTGTTCACTAATTCTTATTTTTAAGGGTCTGATCGTTCTACCTATATAGCTGCAGCCACATGCACATCTCAGAATGTATATCACATATTTTGTATTGCATGTTAGGAAAGAATTGATTCTATGTTTTTGACCTGTGTATACATTCTTGATGGATTTGATAGGTAGGGCGTATTTGCAAAAATTACAGGATCCACATTTGTAGAACCCATTGGGGATGGTGTTTTTAGTGGGTTTTTTTGTTCTATACATACTCGGTGAAAGATGAGTCCCCAGCGTCTTAGCTTTCCTGTACACTATTCTGGGGTTGGATTTAGTATATTTTTTCAGATCTTGGTCTAATCTGAGTACATCCCAGTGTTTGTTCAGAATAGACCGAATGATGCCAGCTTGTCTGGAATAGGTAGTGATGAAGAGAGGGGCCTCTCTATCATAATTCCCTTGTTTTTGTTCAACTGGCCTATTCTTTTTGGATCTGTGTAAGAGATCTGCTCTCTTGAGCTTTTTCCTTCTTACGACTAAGAAGGATTTGCTCCACAGAGGAATCCTTCGATGCTCAAGCTGAAAATCTCAGACTAAGGTTTCTAGCTCGTGGATACTCTGACGGTGCCATCGGGAGTGCACTTAATAATGTGAAAAAGCTCAAGAGAGCAGATCTCTTACACAGATCCAAAAAGAATAGGCCAGTTGAACAAAAACAAGGGAATTATGATAGAGAGGCCCCTCTCTTC